>NC_077229.1:135443400-135663400 GCF_027887165.1 Monodelphis domestica | reverse complement strand
CAACGTGAAGATGTTAGATTTGGATGTGGGCGGGATCTCGGAGGGCGACCAGGCTAAGACCCTTATTTTACCCTGAGGCCCAGGGAAGTTCAGCGTCTTGCCCCAGGGCACACAGTAGAGGAGGCATCTCTCATTCAAGTTCATCTTATGTTTCTCAAACATTTAAAAAAACCCTTACCTTCTTCTGTCCTTACTGGGTGAAGTGACTTGCCCAGAGTCACAGAGCTAAGAAGTGTCGAGGTGCTCTATCCACTGGGCTATCTAACTGCCCCTTCAGTAAACATTTATTAGATGTTTATTAGACTATGACATATTAAACTCTGTAATCCTTCAGGCCTGATTCCTGGCTCCCCAAATTACAAGGACCTCCCCATCAATCCCTTTAAATGTATTGTGGTTACATCTTATATATTCTTTAGTGAACATAGTCTCTCCTCCCCCCCCCCCCCCCCATCCTTATATCTGCCTCTGGGAATACAGGCAGGGACTCTCTTGTCTCTTATTTCCTTCGTTCCAAAGCCTAACTGCATATCTGGCACAAAACTGGCGTGTAATAAATGTTTGCTTATGGATCAGTGGGTTGGTTCTCTCTATTACCTTTAGGATAAAACAAATTTCTATGGCAATTAGGTGGTTCGATGGATAGAATGCCAGGCTTGGAATCAAGGGGACTCATTTACCTGAGCTCAAATTTAGCCTCAGATACTTACTAGTTCTGTGATGCTGGACAAGTTACTTCACCTTGTATGCCTCAGTTTCCTCATATGTAAAATGAACTGGAGAAGGAAATGGCGAATCCCTCCAGTATCTTTGCCAGGAAAACCCCAAATGGGGTCAGGAAGAGCCAGACATATCTGAAGAATGACAGAACAACAAATCTCTTGTTTGAAATTTAGAGCCCTTCACAATCTGGCTCCATGCTGGCTTTCCTCTCATTTGTAGATCGATTCCTCTCCCACACTCAGCCAAACTACTCCGTTGGCTGTTCCCAGACCCAACAGTCCATCTTCTGCCTTCATGCCATTTTCCCAAGCCGTCCCTGGGCCTGGACTCGTGCCTTCCTCCCCTGGGCCTTGTCAAAGTTCAAATGAAATGGCACCTCCTACATGAAGCCTTTTCTGACTTTATTTACTTTGATTATATTTCATTTATTTTTTATCTGCTGAGTAGAGACTTGAAAGAGTCCATAAAGAGCTGGCCATTGGGTTGGGAAGACCTGACTTCCATCCCTAACTCACACGCTGATTCTATGGTACTGGGCGCATGACCCAGGCAACGATGGGATTATAAATTGCAGAATCACGATATTGTAAAGGAAATTTTCTCACCAGTCTTGGTGTCTTAACCCTATGAAACCAAAGGTCCAGATAAAATATAGGTGTGTCTATACATGCTCATATTCCTATACACACAGCCCTCTAGTGTCCTCTCTTCATTAAATGAGATAATTTGTCAAGTTCTTTAGCATACTGCCTCGTTCTAGGCTATGGTTAGTCCTTTCCTTTCTTTCCCCAGTAAAAAAAAAAGAAAAGAAGAGAAAAAAAACTTTGAAGAAAGGTGTGTTTTTAATCTTTAGGGGGCATTTAAAAGATGCTTATTGAAACAAGTATCTACCAAGACAAGGCATTATGGGGAGTGGAGAAAAGAAGCCAAGCATTTATTAAGGGATTATTACTATATGCCAGGTGCTATAGATATTTTCTCACTTGATTTCTACAATAATCCTGAGAAGAAAGAGTGCTATTTTTGCTGTCGTTTAGTCATGTCTAACTCTTTGTGGCCCTGTTTGGGGGTTTCCTGGCAAAGATCCTGAAGTGGTTTCCATTTCTTGTCTAGGTTATTTTACAGATGAGGAAACTGAGGGAAACAGGGTTAAATTATTTGTCCCAGGGTCACACCGCTAGAATGGGAGGTCAGTTTTGAATTTGAGTCTTTCTGACTTTCTTGATATAAAGCTGGGAAAGACAGGTATGACAGAATCAGGATTGAAAAAGATCTTGATGGCCCGGCAAATTGGTCAGGATCAAATCTAATTAAATTTAATAGAGAAAAATATAAAATTCTTATTTTTGAGTTTAAAAATATCAATTTCACAAGCATACAATTTACAGGAACATTGTGAGGCAGCAGTTTGAAAAAGATTTGGGGCTTTGGGCAGGCGGTCTGTTCACTGTGGGTCAACAGGATAAAATGATGGACAAAAAAAAAAAAAGCCATTGTGACCTTAGGCTGCATTAAGAGAGGCCTGGTTTCCCAGAATAAGGAAAAAGCAGTCTTCTGAACTCTGCCCTGGTCAGATGACAGCTGGCTACAGGATTGTGCTCAATTCCGGGCCCTCCAGTTAGTTTGGATATTGATAAGCTAGAGAGTTTCCAAGAGAGGAGGATGACAAGCAGAAGGTGAAGTCCCTTCAGTCCAGGCTACGCAAAGACTGGTGGAAAAATTAGACCTACTAGGGCTTCCCCAGTGCCATTATCTTCCATTTACACCAAGAGTATCTGGTATGTAACAGTTACTTGAACATTAGAATGGGAGTTCCTTGAGCAAGAAGCACTTGATGCCTAAAGATGAGAGCGCTCCCAATTTGAAGGAGCTGCCTCTGGAGATAGTGGGTCACTCACCCCAGCCCCCACCGCCCTCCCCAGTTGGAGTCTTGAAGACCAGGCTGGATGACCATTCTGAGAACCTGGTTTGCCTCCAAGGTAAGGGTACACGTAAAGGAGTGATGGGCAAATAAAATGACCGGAGGCATAAAAGGGAAGCCCTACTCACATACTTTGGGTACCTATTGGTGGTGCAATGGATAGAGCCATGGGCTTGGAGTCAGAAAGACCCAATCTGGCCTCAGATACTTAGTAGCTTTGTGACCCTAGGAAAGTCACTTAACCCTGTTTATCTCAGTTTTCTCATTGGTAAAATAAGCTGGAGAAGGAAATGGAAAACCACTTCAGTATCTTTTCTGAGAAACCCTCAAATGATGTCTCGAAGAGTCAAAACTGAACAACAACACCACCCACATAATTTGAGGAAGGAATTACATAGTTCCTTTGAGGAAGTGGGGACGGGATTATTATTTTATTGCAGTTGTACTGGGTTTGAGTTAAGAGGGACAATGAGAAATTGAGAGACAGACCAAGCAGCAGGAAGAGGAACCCTCCAAGCCAGACCAGATGTACACTGAGGGCAGATCTTCCACCAGAGTGAACAAATGACTTTTGTTCCCCCCAAAATGATGGAATTCCTTCCTCAAAGCTTGTGGGTAGGTCTACAGATGGATTTCTATAAGAAGTCAGAGGAGGGAGATCAGGGAACCTGTAAAGGTCCAGACAGAGAAGAGACAAAGATGAGAAGCACAAATGTTATAGAAGGAGGAACACAAACTTTGAGAAAAGCCCCTTGCCCTGAAACTTGAAGAGCTATGTATAGAACTGTTAAGATGAAAAATTCTCTGGAAACTGTATATTAATTTATAATTATTTATTAAATAGTGAAAGTGGGCTAGAGAGAGAAAAGGCACATAATCACATGGCTGATCATCTCATTAGCCTGAGCTTCCCACTCGCTGCATGTCCCCTTTAGCTAGGAAAAGGACTTGGGAGCTGCCCCATGAGGAAAGACAAGAGACCTTGTTCCTTCCTAGCAAAGAGACCACAAACTTCACTGATCCAAGATGGATACTCCCAGTGCCCCCGTGATGTCACTTTTTTCTGAGTCTCTCTGATTGGACAGATCTGACCTCAGTCCAGGTCAGAGACCAGCCATCCTTCCAGATGCCAGGAGTCATATGGGACAAGAGGTCTTCTGGGATGCCAGGGAGCCATGAGACGTCCTCCTTCTACAGATAAGTCTCAGGCCTTGTTCTTAACCCAATCACAGAGTGGAGATGAGACCAAAATAGATTTTCATAACTTTCCTTTTATAAAAGAAAGAGGGGTACAGATTTATGTCAAATTCACACAGAACAAATAAGAGAAAATGCTACTTCACCAAGTGGCAACACACCTATGGAACAATTCATTGTACAAAAGGTGTTCTTGGCAGGAAATGATTGACTGTAGCTTAAAAGTGACGTAAGATTTTGGAGATGCCTTCTATGAGGAGAATCCCAAGGGAGTTTGGGAAAATTTATGAGTAACAGAGCTATGAAAAAAATCCACTTATTTTGATGGAGGTCAAGGAGGAAAGCCATGCCTTCCTGGGGACTTCCCCTTAGTCAATGAATATTGAGTTTCATGAACCATGAGTCTGACTGCTCTGGCAATTCCATTGTTCCTATATGCCTATAGATGCCCTTCTTCCCTAAATTCCCCTAGCACTTACCCAATTTTTGTTACCCTAAGAACTTCCTCCAATGACATAAAATAGATTCTTTTCAACTTCAAGAATGTGTAATTAATTCTCCAGTGGAATTGCTCATTGGCTATGGGAGGGGGATGGGATGAGGGTTGGTAAAGAACATGACTCATGTAACCATGGAAAAATAGTCTAAATTAATTAAATAAAATTTCTCAAAAACAAAATAAATAAATAAATAAATGGAATGGAATGGAATAAGCCAACTTTTGCTCAAGTGGAAAAAAAAAGAGTATGTAGTTCTGTGAAACCCCTTCACAGCCTATTAGGCAAACTTTTGAGTGGCATTGGCTAAAAAAGTAAAATCTGATGGCCAACCCTCTAATGATGACCCTCTTTATACTTGGGCTGGGTTTTTGTCAGATGACAGACTATCAAGACTATCTGAATTTAGTGGACTGAGAGTCAGGCCTAGAGATATTAGGTATTGGGTTCAAATCTGGCCTCAGATACTTTCTAGCTATGTGATTCTAGACAAGTCATTAAACCCCATTCCCTAGCCCTTTCTTCTCTTCTACCTTGGAACCAATTTACAGCATTGATTCTAAGATGGAAGCTAGACTATTTGAAAACTTGCTATTTTAGGCTCTGCTATCCTAACGAGGATCATCCCTATAGCAAGAAGAGAATTTGATGGAGTATATTGCCTTGTATATTGTTATGGTGTTGTTTGTTTCATGTGTATGTAGGTCTTGTCTCCCTGACTAGATTATAAATTCTTGGAGAATAAGAAGTACATTTTCCAGCATCTTCTCAGAATTAAAGATTTCAGGATTCACTTATTTCTTCTATAACAGCTTCAACAAGGCTTGAAGGCCTCTAATGAAGGAGAAATTATTGTCCTCCAAGATTTCATTCCTTTCTGGGCTCCACTCCTAACTGTGAACTTTCTTGATAAAATCAAAGCAGCTTTCTCATCCTGGAAGTTCACTCCACCCCTGTGGCCCCTTCCTCCTTAGTTGGTTCCTTCCATAATTACCACTTTAAGGAAAGTGCCCAATTCTCTTCCTCTGATTGGTTTTGTTGTTGTTGAGTCATTGCATTCATGTCTGACTCTTCGTAACCCTATTTGGAGTTTTCTTGGCAAAGATACTGGGGTGGTTTGCCATTTCCTTCTCCAGCTCATTTGACAAACGAGGTAACTGAGGCAAACAGGGTTAAATGACTTTCCCAGGGTCACATAGCTAGTGTCTGAGATCAGATTTGAACTCTGGAAGATGAGTTTTCTTGATTGCCTTAGAACTCTACCAACTAGTTGTCTCTGTGATTGGTTAGTTCCTCCCCCAAACCAGTATTAAAAAAAAAACAAAACAAAACAAAAAAACCAACCCTATCTTCACTTTTAGAATCAATACTGTATATTGGTTCCAAGGCAGAAGAGTGTTAATGGATAGACAATGGGGGTTAAGTGACTTGCCCAGGGTCACACAGCTAGGAAGTGTCTGAGGTCAGATTTGAACCCAGGATCTCCCATCTCTGGGTCTCTCAATCCACTGAGCCACCTCACTGCCCCACAAAACCACTATTTTTAAAGAAAGCATCCATGCCCCTTCCTTTGTAATGGTTAGTTCCTCATCTAACTACCATTTTAAGTAAAGCATCTGAGTCAGTCATATTTTCATTCCTCCCTAGACTCCACTCCAGTCTTCTGACTCTCTGGACTTTCTCCACCATTCCCACCCCCTTACTTTTCAGCTTTTTTTTTTTGCTGTCTTCCCCCATTAGAATATAAATTCCTTGTGAGCCAGCTCTGAATCTCTGCTTGTATTTAATTTCTAGGACTTAGTCTACTGTCTGGCACATAGTTAGGACTTAATAAATGCTTGACTTGAGGTGGCCCATTTCACTTTTAGATATTCCTAATTGTTAGAAAAATTCTCCCCAGTGGCTCTTCCAAACCTTTTCATCAGTCATCCAACCTTTCTTTGCCCCATATTTTACTGAAAAAAAAAAGGTTATTTGCCACAAACATCCTCTTCTCCCCTCCTCATCTAGATCACTCATATGCCTTCTGCCACTATCTCTTCCATCACACCTTCCTCATATGATGGAATGAATTTACTCCTTATCAAGGCTAATCTCTCTACTTATTTAAGCAACCCATTCCATCCTATCTCCTACAGAAGATTCCCCCTTCCATCATCCCTTCTCTGTCATTCTCCCTATCTCCCAGGTCATTCTCTACTGCCTACAAACATACTCATGTCTCCCTCATCCTGAAAAACCCTCACTTGATCCTTCTATTCCTGCCATTGTCCTATATCTCTGTTGCCTTTTGTAGTTAAACTCCTTGAAAAGGCCGTCTACAACAGGTGCTTCTACTTTCTTTCCTAACTCTCTTCTTAACCCCTTACAATCTGACTTCCAACCCTAGAATTCCTTCAAAATGTCTCTTTCCAGAGTTCCTGATAAATCTCTTAGTTGTCAAATCCAATGGCCTTTTCTCAAACCTCATTCTCTTTGATCTCTCTGCAGTCATTGACATTGTTAATCATTCTTTCTCTCTTCCTTGATGTTTTGGCATATTATTCTCCCCTGGTTTTCCTTCTCTGTCTCCTTTACTGGATCCTCTTGCAGATCACACCTTCTTGTACCTCTGTCTTGGGTCCCTTTCTCTTTTCCCTCTATATGAGAAATGGCTAACCTTTTAGAGGGGCAGGTGATGTGAGAAATGCCCTCAACTGCAGGATGCAGAGAGGGAAGAGAACAGACCACCACGTGTCCCTCTGGCTTTCTAGTAACAAACTTTGTGCTGGGGTGATGGTGTATATGCCCAAAGAGAGGGCTCTGAGTGCTCCCTCTGGCATGTGTGTCATAGGTTTGCCAACACAGCTCCATACTATTTCACTTGTTGATCACATTGGCTCTAGTGGATTTAATTACCATTTCCACACTGCTAATTTTCAAACCTAACTTTCTTGCCCCATCTCTCTACTGACTTCCAATCTAAGTAGACCTCTTAAATCCAATATGTACAAAATAAAACTTATTATCTCTCCCCCTAACTCCATCCTTCCTACCTTCCCTATTACTGTAGAGGACAAGAGTAGACTCCCAGTCTCTCAGGCTCTCAATTCCAGGCATTTTCCTTAGCTGCCCTGAACGTCTAATACTCTCTCTCTCTCTCCTCCTTTCCTATTACCGACTTCAAGTCTCAACTAAAATCTCACTGACAAGAAGCCTTCTCTGATCACTCTTAATTACAATATGTTCTCTTTGCTAATTAGTTCCTATTTATCTTGTATAAAGTTTGCTTTGTACATATTTGTTTGCATGTTGTCTCTTCCAATAGGTTGTAAGCTCCTTGAGGACAGGGACTGTCTTTTGATTTATTTTGTATCTTCAGGGCTTAGCATAGTACCTGGAACAGTGTAGGTATACTTAATAAATGTTTGTCAATATATTTTCACTCATACTCAGTGTTTTTTATTCTGTTTCTAGGGGCCAGGCAGAACAAGTATAATCCTTCTTCCTTGTGACAGCCTTTACAATACTTGAGGGTAGCTCTTGTATTATACCTCTAAGCTATCTCTTAAACATTTATAGTCATAAATGAATTCCTAGGGAAAAAAGAACCAGGATAAAATGGATTTACAAGTGAATTCCACCAAACACCCAGAGAACAATTAATTTTAATATTCCACAAACTTTTTACAAGAAGAAAATAATGGATCCTACTAAATTCCCTCTATAATATAAATAATGGCTTGATTCTTGAACCAGGATGACCAAAGGGGAAAAGCTATAGACCAATATGCCTAATGAATATTGATGCAAAAACCAAAAACTTTGAATAAGCAAAGAGACTATAGCAACATATTATAAAGATTTTATATACTATGATAAGTTAGATTTTTAATGGGAATTCAGGACTGATTCAATAACAGAAAAACTAGAGACATACGAGAGCAGTTTTTTAAAACTTTTAAAGTTATATGATTCTATAAATTATAGAAAAAGCTTTTGACAAAATACAACAATTTCTGTTTTTTTAAAAAATACATTTTAAAAACATAGGAATAAGTAGTGAACTTTTCCTTTCTCTGTTATCTAAAACCAAAAGCCAGGATTATGTGAAATGACTCCTCCTCAATAATATCAGAGTATATCTATTATTTTAATTATTTTTTATTTAATTAATTAATTTAATTATTTATTTTTTAATGTATTTTTATTTATTATTATAATTAATTATTTAATTATTATTTGATATAATCTATAGCCTTAAGACAAAATAGAGGGAATGAGCATTGACAAAAAGGAAACAAAATTAATATTTTTTTCAGGGAACATGATAGTCTTTTTAGAGAATTCTAGAGATTTGACTAAAAATTAATTCAAACAATAACTTCAGTAAAGTAGTGTGTTTTAAAATAAATTCACATAAAGCATGAATTATTCTGTATATTACCAACAATACCCAATAGGAAGAAAGAGAAAGAAAAATTCTACTTTAACTAAAGAATGTATAAAATATTTAGAAGTTCACCTACCAAAACACATAGAAAACTATACTAATACAATTATAAAATACTTTTTACAAAAAGATAAATGTAAATGAATTAAAATTATCAATTGCTTGGGGTTACACTTTGCCAATATAATAAAAATAATACTGAATTTTATTTGCTTAATATCATACCAATCAAACTACCAAAGTGTTATTTTATTAGACTAGATAAAAACAATAAAATACCAGCCATAGCACTGCTGGGTTTGTACCCCAAAGAGATAACAAGGAAAAATACATGTACAAGAATATTCATAGCTATGCTCTTTGTGGCGGCAAAAAACTGGCAAATGAGGGGATGTCCTTCATTTGCGAAATGAACAAATTGTGGTATCTGCTGGTGATGGAATTCTATTGTGCTCAAAGGAATAATAAACTGAAGGAATTCCATGGCAACTGGGACGACCTCCAGGAACTGATGCAGAGTGAAAGGAGCAGAACCAGGAGAATATTGTACACAGAGAATGATACAATGTGGTAAAATTGAATGTAATGGATTTCTCTACTAGCAGCAATGCAATGATCCAGGACAGTTCTGAGGGATCTATGAGAAAGAAGACTATCCATATCCAGAGGAAAAACTGTGGGAGTAGAAACACAGAAGAAAAACAAGTGCTTGATTACATGGGTTGAGGGGGATATGATTGGCGATATAGACTCTAAACAATCACCTAAGTGCAAACATCAACAACATGGAAATAGGTTCTGATCAAGGACACATGTAATACCCAGTGTAATTGCGCATTGGCTACGGGAAGGGTGAGGAGAGGGGAGGGAGGGAAAGAATATGATTCTTGTTCTAAATTGACTAAATAAAATTAAAAACAAACAACCCCCCCCCAATAAAATAGATCTGAAGAAACAAAAGATCAAGAATCTTAAAGGAACTAACAAAAAAACATATATAGGAAGGGGAAAGTAGGCCTATCAGCATCAGATCTCAAATTATATTTTACAAAGACTTAATCATTAAAATTATTTGGTACTGGTTAAAAAATAAAAGAGTTGATAAGTGGAATTGATTAGGTATACAGTTTACATATGCAAATAAACAGAGGAGCATAGTTTTTGGTAAATGCAAGGTCTGATGCATTATGTGACCAAAAAAAAAAAAACTATGAGGAAAACCAGAAATCAATTTGGCAAAAATTAAGTATAGTACAACAGTAATATCTAAACAGATATATGACTTAATTATAAGAAATCAGGTTATAAATTAGAAGAGCAAGAACTCTAGTTAGAGTTCTGTATCAAACAAGAGAGGATCATAAGACTTAAGATGAATCATTTCAGTTACCTAAAATTGAAAGGTTTTTTTCCCCCAAACAAAATCAATGCCACTAAAGTTAGGAAGGAAGCAGTTAATTGGGGGAAATTGTTACAGCAAGTTTCTTTAATAAAGGTCTGATATCCAAATTTGAGAGGACTGATTCAAATATATAAAAATAAGAGCCATCATTCAATAGGCAAATGGTGAAATGATATGTACAGGCATTTCTCAAAAGAAGACAAGTTTATTGGAGCAAAATGCTCCAAACCATTCATAACACAAAAGAAATATAAATTAAAACTCTGGAGCTCTACTTATATCCATTACATTGGCAAAATTTATCCCCCACATTGACAAATTGTGAAGGGGCTGTGGCACTAATGTACCCTTGGTATAGCTATGAAGTAACGGGGATATTTTGGAAAGCAATTTGTAGTGATGCCCCCAAAAATAACTACATTGGTCCTACTCTTTGACCAAGCACTACCTCTACTAGACACATATCCCTGTAGATATTGAAGGAAGAGAGAAAGGACCCTGTTATGATTAAAATTATCTTTAGACACTGATTTTTTTGGTGAGAATTTAAGTTTTTTTTTATTATATCAGGTTTATTGGTTAAGCCAGCATCATAACTGATAAAGTGATAAGTGGTCTCCATAGCTCTCTTGTGACCAGGAATGACCCAAGCTGGTTTAGACAGCTTAATAAATAGATTTTTTTTAGGAGCTCATCATTTAGCCCCTCCCTTGACCATCCCAATATATCCTTAATTGGTGATAGCTAATTAAGAGGAGGTCCATCAACCTATCCACCCTTCTCCATCTCCACAGTAGGCAAGAAAAGAATCCTTTTGCCCTTCATTTATTAACCAAATTTTGTTAAAAAGGAAAACTTTCTTGGGATTCCCAAGGAAATGCAAAAAGCAGCAAACTGGATAGTATCTCTGACCCAGATCCCAGACACAGGAATACACAGTAATTCTCCTTAATATCTAAGAATTAATACAGTAGATGAAAAATAAATTATCATGACCCATACGTACAAAAATGATTCAAAATAGCATGTTTGTTGGAGCTAAGAGCTAAAAATTAAACTGGAGAATGACTGAATAAATCAGGGCATATGAATGTAAAAGAATAGTATTATAAGAAATGATGTAAGAAGTAGATTGAGGAAATCTCATCTGAAGGGAAGACCTGTATGAACTGATTCAGAGTGAAGTGAGCAGAACCAGAACAATGTATAAAGTGACTATACTATCATAAAGAAAAACCTCCATGCAAGAGTAAATGATTGACACTGATCAAGAGCAATGATATCTCATGATTCCAAAGGACTGATGGTCAAGCATATTCCTACTTGTTGACAGAGAGGACATAGGCTAATTTTGTGACAAGGCAAGTTTTTCTTTTTTGTAACTTGTTAAAATTAATTGTGGTTGGACTTTGAATATATTATTAATTAGGTGGTCACCAGGGATTTAATTTCTAAATCCCAAAATGAATTATTAAAGTAAATGGAATTTATAGTAGTTTATTTACAATACTTATAATAGAAGAAAAATATTAAGGAATGAGAGAGAGAGAGAGAAAACTCTGGCTTCCTCTGAGCCATTTAGAATTTTCTAATCTCCAGCCAGGGGAAGAGAGTCTCAGGATCATGGGCCTTTCTCAGAGATGTAAAGCAGGGTCACTAAGTCAGCTTTTCACTCACCAAAGGTGTCAGTCTAAAAGAAGTCTGAGTGTCTATATTCTGGTGGCTCCTCAAGGGTCTATTTTCTAGTCGCTCCTCTGAGTCAGGAGAATGGTCTCCTTCTGCCCTTTGGTCCTCTTTTTAAAGATCTTTTCCTCGTGTGTTACCTCCCCTAAATTTTCACATCTAGCAATCACAGCAGACACTTTTCTACAGGACTGCCCATTTTTTAGTTCTCACCTTCTCTGGTTAGATTATATCTTTTTGGGTTACTTAACACCTCTTTTGGTAAGTTCACCTTTTGTAGATACTTAACACCTTTTTGTAGTTAAAATCTAAAAATGATTGTGGTTTACAATTTTATCTTCACAATAAAGTAAGAGCTAAGTATCTTCATTGTTGTAATCAGGAGATAGCTAAATCCAGTCTTCACAAACTGGAGCTAGTGGTGGGCAGAACAGGAGTGGAAAGAGTACAGGAAAAGTCCTCTAATGTGCTAGCACTCTCAAGTTGTTGATCTGCATTGGTAAAGGGAGCTTTCTACACCCATGAAATCCCAAGTGCAAACAAAAAAAGTTGCTATTAAAATACTGAAAAGCAAAGTTTTCAGGCAAATGAAAGTTTTGCAATTCAGAATGATATTGAAATGCTGCAGACATGGAGAACTGTCTTGCATTTCAGTGGCTACGTTGGCAGGAAGCACTGATAGGAAGCTGAAATCCAGCGCTGTTGGTTTAAATAAGTCATTTTAGAGTCACCAGGAAACTATGTCTGCATGAAATGGGCACTTGAATTATTAAATGATTTTTAGCTATGCAGTCTGAATCAATTTGTTGTTGATGTTGTGGGTTTTTCAGCCAGTTAAATCAAAGATTCTTTCCTTGTCATCTTAAAATTCTGATTCATCTCATGTCACCTTGTTGAGTAATATGACTACAAATCTTCCTATACAAAAATGTGCCTCAGGAGCTTTAAGCCTTCTCGGTAATACAATTAGACTTGACTTGTAACAGGGGGAAAAAAATTCCATATACTATGAAGAATGAGTTTCTCTGGTGTCAAAAATATGTGCATTTGGGGGCAACTGGATGGTTCAGTGGATAGAGAGCCAGGCCTGGAGTTGAGCTGTCCTGGGTTCCAATCTGACCTCAGACATTTCCTAGATGTGTGACCCTGGGCAAGTCACTTAACTCCAGTTGCCAGACCATATTGCTCTTGTGCTTTGGAACTGATATTTAGTATTAATTCTAAGGCACAAGGCAAGAGTTGTTTTTTTTTCCTTAAGTGCATTTCTAAACATCCAATATAACCCAAGGGACTCATGATGAAAAATGCCTTCTACAGCCATAGAAGGAAAAATCAGAATATGAATGCGGATTGAAGCATAACCCTTTTTTTTCCATTTTATTTATTTCATGATTTTTTTCTTGTACATTCGATATAAGTCTTCTTTCCCAGCATGAGGAATATGGAAATATGTATTGCATCACAGCACTGGTATAACCCAAATCAGATTATTTACCATCTAGAGAAGGGGGGTTGGGAGGAAGGGAGGGAAGGAAGGGAGAGAATCCGGTGGACAAAATATGAGAGAAACAATTGTTAAAAATTGTTTCTACATGTAATTGATAAAAATTAATTTAAAATATGTCATTTCTTTTCCTTGCCTTCTTTGTAGAGGTGGGAGATTATTGGGGGGTCGAGCACTGCATATCATCTATTTTGGTTGAGACATTGGGGCGTCTTGCTGAACGTTTACCCCCTTTTTTATTCTGGCCGCTGGTCCTGCTTCCAGTCTGACCTGTACAGCCACCACGGGTCCTTGTAACCTCTATGGAGAATGGACCAGCTAACCCTTTCACCACCACCTCCGACAGCTCCCTCACAGCCACTGACGAGCAGCTGAGCCCAAGAGCCGGGGAATGGCAGCTTTCCTCAGTCCCCCGTCCTATTTCCAGGTCCGTCCCCTGAGCCAGCATCCAGGGGAGCAACACTGTGGAGAGAGGGGAGAGCCCATCCCGCCAGCTTCTGACCAGCTGTCTGTCGCCTAGAGAGCGTGCGAGTCGGCTCTTGAAGGGAGAGAGAAAAGGCAGCCTGAAGCAGAGAAGTGGAACCACCATTCCGACCACCACCTTCTTCTCCTCCACGCAGACCTGGATGAACAGAGCCAAGAAGCCGGAACCCCAAAGCCTCAGCTGTGTCTGCGCCCCGCAGACCACTGGTCCTGCTCCCAGCCCAGCTCCCACCGCCACCATCCGGGGAATCAGCCCTTGGGAAATGGACGTACCCCGGGAATGGCTCCTATCCGCCCTGCAACCCATGCCTTCTCATCCGCCCGCGGCAGCTCCCGAAGGCTTGGAAAGGGCAGGACTAGCCAGTCCTTGGTTCAGTGGCAGAAATGGATATTTATCAGAGAAAATGGCATTAAAGAAGAGAGCATTACCCTCTGTTTTGCAACTGTACCCTAAGGACCACTGGGCCTGTCCGAACTCTTCAACTGAAAGCTCCCAAATGTTTATCTCTCTGAGAAGGGGGGCTCCAGTGGCTAGAGAGCCAGCTCTGGAGATGAGACGTCCTGGGTTCAAGTGTGACCTCAGACACATCCCAGCTCTGTGGCTCTGGACAAGTCACTTAATCCCAATTGCCAATCCTTGCCTTTCTTCTGCCTTGGAACAGATTCTTAGTATTAATTCTAAGACATAAATTAATGCTTTAAGGGGAAAAAAAAGAATAGGAGCTTCTTGACCGCATCCCTAGCCCTTAGCAGTGTTTTGGGCATACTAAGTACTAAATAAATGCTTTAAATCTATTCCTTCTTGGTTATTTAAAAAAAAAAAAAAGCTCTCTGAGATGAGGTGGGGAGGAATATATTGGGGAAATGAGTTACAAAAAATAAAACAGCAATAATTTTTTTCAAATGTATAATAGGTCATGTAATGGAGGAAAACAGATGCGTCTCCTCCTCCGGCAGTCTCTGGGACTCTGGGCTGTATCTGGGGAGGCCCCACATGCTTTAGTTTGGTGCAGAAAACTCTGGGTGGTCTCTTGGTCTCACTCATGACTTCCTCATCTGTCTATGAGCCAGGAAGAGATACTCACTCAACAGATCTTTTAAATGGAGTCATTCTACCCTCTAGAGCGCTTCTCTTCTTACTGTCTTGGGACCTGGGGCATTCTCTGGGACCTTTGGTGAGGGAAGGGCCCTAACTCTTGCAAAAATGACAGCTGGGTGGCTCCGTGGATGGAGAGCCAGGCCTAGAGATGGAAGGTCCTAGGTTCAAATCTGGCCTAAGACACTTCCTAGCTGTGCTGTGTGACCCTGGCCAAGTCACTCAATGCCTAGCTCTTGCCATTCTTTTGCCTTAGAACCAACACACAGTATTGATTCTAAGATGGAAGGCAAGGGTTAAAAAAAAAACAAACTTAAAATGACGACTGCTCCTAAAAATAAGTCTAAGTTGAGGTCTCAAGGCTATGAATCCCTCTTCTATTTTCTGTGCCTTTCCCTGAACAGCTCACTAAGAAATATGCTTGTTTTTCTCTCCTAAACTCTTACCTTCTATCTTAGAATCAGTTCTAAGACAGAAAAGCAGCATAAGGCTAGGCAATCAGGGTTAAATGACTCACCCAAGGTCACACAGCTAAGAAGTATCTGAGACTAGATTTAAACCCAGGACCATTTAACTACAAGCTTGACTCTCTAGCCACTGTGCTACCTAACTGCCCCTAAGAGGTGGTTTTTTTCTTTTTTAGGAGTGGCAATTTTGGAAGCTCCTTGGACCATTAAGCAATGCCCACTACAGTATGGAAGGGAGGTTACCCCTACCATTTAGTAGGAATCTAAACACTGGCCTGGATTGCCAGAAGCCTTTTTACCTTGAGGAGGCCCTTCAGGGAGTATGCTACCAAGGAGAAACTGAAATGCCAATTTAAAAGTCCCACAAAATGCTTCAGGTTTTGATATTTTAAGCATTGGCCTCCTGAGAGTATAATCACGTTGAAGGCTTTGTTAATGCATGCTTGACATTCTTTTGCATTTTAAGTATGCTAGTTTTCCTTTTATGGTGGAAGAAATAATTCTGTCCTCTACCTGCTCTCCACTGGACACCGATTACCTTTCTACTCCCTTTTTGGGGAGGCCTTAGACAGGAGCCATACCAAAGCTTTGCCTGGTTTTCCCTAGGCTTGAGGGTGGGACTGATGTGTAGAGTCTAACCCTTTTCTTTAGGGCCCAAACTCTGCTGTAGAATAGAGGGAAAGGACCAACATCCCAGCCCCTTAGTCCCCCCAAAAGCCCCACAGCAATCCCGCAGCATTACACTTACAATAAAAAATAAATTGCTCTTTGCACTCCCCTGTGTTTATCGCCCCATTTGTTCCACCTACTTCTAGTCCTGTGACTGGTTTATACATCTATATCCATCTAGCCTGGCCTTTTCTTTCTCTTTCTCTTCAGAGATAATTGTAAGAAAGATCCTGGGAATTCCACACTTTAGCCTCTCCCTTCCTTCTATAGGGAATATATAGGCCAACTTGGGGTAACTATTATAACTGAAGTTTGTTGTAACTAACCATCTCTGCTACTTATTGACTGTGTGACCTGAAGCAAGTCATCTACCTCCTAAGGCCTCAGTTTTTCCATATATAAAATGGGGCCATAGGACTAAATGGCCTCTGGGATCCCTTCTAGTTAGACATTTAAGACCCTGTGACTTTATACTAAAATATTGTTAATGTAGGGGTTCTTATGTTTGTGTGGGGGTGGGGGTGGGGTGGGGCAGGATAGACACCTTTAATAGTCTGGTGAAGTCTATGGAATCTTTTTCAGGATCATGTTTTTGTCTTTTTAAATTATTTTTTATTTTAATAACAAATTTCCTGGAATCATGACTTTGGGTAAATTAAAAAATCAGAGGATAACAAAGGAAACCAATTATACTGATATAAAGTTATAAAAATAGAAAAAAAGACAAATTCATGGAACTTGTGTTGCTCTAAGGGCTCTGTGACCCTATGGATACATTTCTTCCCACAATTCGGATGGCTCTATATTTATTCTCTCTCATATCTCACAACTCTTATCTAAATCTGTCCCTGAGTTTGACAAGAAGGTTCTATCCTGAAGACTTTCCTTGCTTTCTCTTGTCATTTCTAGTGGAAGAAGCAACCTGTCCCATCCGTCATCCTTCACTCTCAACATAAAACCAGTCCATCTTTTTCTCTCATCTGTTTCTTTGATCTCATTCTTTATAGCTGTCATAATTTAAATTAATCCTAGAGAAATATTAAATTATAATTACTTATTATTAAAAGAGAGAAAGAAAATTCTCATCAGATGGCCCTTAGCTACCATGGTCTCCCCCAGAATTCTGCCCATTTTACAAACAGTGTTGAGGGGAACCAGCCAGATGGCCAAGCCAGACAGAGAAGAGAGACTGGTGGGTGGTCCTTGCTCAGGATGATGCCTGAGCTCAAAAAGACCCACTACTGCTCGCCCCCATCTTTTATATGACCAGTGGCTGATAGGAAGTAAGAGCTTCAGTTGGTCATGTGGTTCTACCCTCTAGGGAGAGGTGTGGTCACATGACTTGCCATTCTTTCTCAATGAGCTTTGGATAAGGTCTATATTTTTATGTTAATTTAACACACAGATGCTCCAGTAATGTCTTCTCTTGCCCACAACACATCTCTCCATTGGCCTTTCTTTTTCTTTAAACCCTTCCTTACCTTCCCTTTTAGAAACAATAGTGTGCATTGGTTCCAAGGTAAAAGGGTGGGAGGTAAGAGTCAGGCAGTGGGAGTTAAGTGACTTGCCCAGAGTCACCCAGCTATGAAGTGTCTGAGTTCAAATTTGAACTCAGAACCTCCTGTCTCTATATCCATTGAGCCACCTGATTGCCCCTGACTCTTTTCTTAAAAGAAAGCATTCATTATATGCAGGTGTGAAGCTCCTAAGTAGCATGGATATCTTTTCTTTTTTTTTTTAAGTTCTGTATTTTTTTCCCTCTAATTACACGTAAAAACATTTTTTTGCATTTATTTTCAGACATTTTGATTTCCAAATTTTCTCCCTCCCTTTCTTTTCCCCTCTCCAAGAAGGTAAGCAATTTGATATCTGTTATGTATGTACTACCATGCAGAACATATTTCCATATTCATTATGTTGTGGAAGATGATATAGAGGAAAACAAAAGCCCCATCAACAAAATACAGTGAAAAATAGTATGCTTTGATCTACATTCAGATTCCATCAGTTCTTTTATAAAGGTGAATAGCATTTTTCATCATGAGTCCTTTGGAGTTGTCTTAGACCATTGTATTGTTCAGAATAGCTAAGTTACTCACAGTTGATCATCGTAGGATATTACTGTTACTGTATAAGTAGCATATAAATCTTAAGCCACTTCCATTTCTTGGTCTTGAGATGAATTTTCCAACAATGGTTTCATTGTCCTCTCCAGCATCCCAATTCTCATTCAAGTCACTGAATATGGAGGCATATGTTGACTTTGATTGGAAGATATTGCCAAATTCTTCACATAATTTCTCTATTTCTTCATCCTCTGAAATGGCTATTGGCTCAAAAGCTATAATTATTTTTATAGTGACCTGCTGGTTTATACTCATCTTGTTCAATGCTAAAGGAGACAACCAATTATGCCATGAAATGCTTCTTGTTACCATTGGTTATATGAAGAAATCAATTTGAGTCAAAATAATTTTTAAAAAAGGTTTTATTAAACAATTGCTATGTACAAGGCATTCTACTGAGTTCTGGGGACACAAAGACAAAAATGAAACCATTCCTGACCTCAAGGAACCTACATTCTGTTGGAAGGGGTATCATTTAAATTCAAAAGCATGTGTTAAGCACCAAATGTGGTGCTAGGCTACTGAGTCCAAGTACTGAAGATACAAAGAGAAAAAGAAATTGGTCTCCAGCTGTAAGGATCTTCCATTCTCCTGGGAGATGAGTAAACATAAAACACTGGAGTGTGATCTGGTGCTAATGATTGTATCCCTCTTTCTCTGCTCAGTCTGTCTCTTTCAATAATGGCGGATTACTTTCCAATCAGGGAGAGTGTAGTGTTAAGGATTTGTGTATATGGCTCACCAGCCCCTGTTTGTGTTCAAATGCTTTCTACTACTATCATCCATATCTCCCATAATTGAGAGTCTAAAAGGTCTTTGGGTATAGAAAACTCTATGTGTATGTGTAAGTGCATCAGGGGACAATTGTGTCATTTGGAGCCCTAAACCTCCTGTCAAACTCAGCTAAGATAGTCTCTTTATCTTCCTTTTCCTCAAAGTTCTCCTCAAAGCCAAGTCCAAAATATCACTTGTCCTATAACTTCTGAATAAAAATCTGCTTGGTCATCATAGGTATTTCTCTTCCTAGTTTAGTATCAACACCATATTTGTGTCATAAAAGGAATTTGGTAGAGTTCCTTTCTTAGCTATTTTTTCAACTAGTTTATATAGTATTGGAATTCATTGTTCTTTAAATGTTTTGTTGAATTTCCTTGTGAATCCATCTGGCCCTGGGACTTTTTTCTTAGGGAATTCATTAACAGCTTGTTCAATCCCTTTTTCTAGAATGGAGTTGTTTAAGTATTCTATTTCCTCTTCTGTTAATCTGGGCAATTAATATTTTTAAATATTCATCTATTTTCATTTAGATTACCAGATTTATTGGCATATATTTGGGCAAAATAATTCCTAATAATTGATTTAATTTCCTCTTCATTTGGTTATGAATTAGACCTTTTTATTTTTGATTCTGGTAAATAGTTTTTCTTCTTTCTTTTTTTAAATCAAATTGACCAATGGCTTACCTATTTTATTGTTGTTGTTGTCTTAATAAAACCAGCTTTGTCTTATTTATTAATTCAATGATTTTCTTACTTCCAATTTTATTAATCTCTCCTTTGATTTCAAGGATTCTAATTTGCTGTTTAAATTGGAGAATTAAAATTTATTTTTCCAGTTTTTAGTTGCATTTCCAATTCATTGATCTGTTCTTTCTCTCATTTACTGATGTAAGCATTTAGAAATATATATTTTTTCCCCTAAGTACTGCTATTTCTAGTGTCCTGTATCACTCTGACAACCCTCACTAAGCTACCTGGCAAGCTAAGAAACAAAGGGTTAAATATATAAAATGAATACAAAGCAATTTGGGACTAAGAGGATCACTAACAAGGTGGGGGGGCATTCTTGTAAGAGGTGGTGCTTCAAATTGGAGGTCTGAAGGGTTTTAGGGTTATAGAAAGCAGAGGTGAGGAGGGAAAGAGTCTCAGGCATAAGCTCAGAAGTAGGAGATGAAGTATTGCATGAACAATATGTCAATGACTATTTGACTAGAACATAGAGAGTAAAGGGGAGGGTTTGGGGTAGAATGGCAGTTAGGTGGTTCAATGGAGCCAGCCCTAGAGATGCGAAGTTGTGGGTTGAAATCTGGCCTCAGATACTCAGTCCTAGCTGGGTCATTCTGGGCAAGTGACTTAATCACCATTGCTTAAGCCTAATTTTTGCTCTTCAGCATTGGAACCAAAATACAGTATTGATTCTAAGATGGAAGGTAAGGGTTTAAAAAACAAACATAGGGTGTGAAGGAAGAATGATGTGTAACCATTCTGGAAAAAAATAGGTTGGAGCCAGATTGTGTAGGTCTTTCAATGTTCACTTTGTGTTTTCCTGGAGCAGGAAAGTGGGATGGTTCTACATTGTTATTCTTGTTCAGTCATTTTCCAATGGTGTCTGACTCTTCATGACCCCATTTGGGGTTTTCTTGGCAAAGTTATTGGGGTATCTTTACAGTTTGACATTTCCTTCCTTTATTGTCCAGCTCATTTTACAAATAAAGAAACTGAGGCAAATCAGGTTAAGCGAATTGCCTAGGGTGGCATGGCTAGTGTCTGAAGATGGATTTGAACTCAGGAAAAAGAGTCTTCCTGACTCTATGTCCAGTACTCTAACTACCCAGTCATAAAGAAAGATTATTCTAAAGACTATGGAGAATGAATTGGAGAGGAGAGAGGTAAGGCTATAAGTCAGGAGTTCACTAGGAGGCTGTCACAATAGTACAAGGAAAGGGTGCCAAGAGCCTACAGTGAAGTCGTGCTTTTGTGACTGGAGAGAAGGGGGATTGATTTCAGAGATTCTGGAAGTAGAAGCATCAAGGTTTTACAACTGATTGGACATGGAAGACAGGAGGAGACAAGGCAAATAAAGAGTCAGAGAAGAGAAAACACAAGGTAGATATGAACTGAAATAAAGCAAAATGAGCAAAAGTAGGAGAATGTTGTATACAATAATAGTAATATTTTAACTATAATCTACTGTGTAAGACTTAGCTACTTCGATCACACCCTGGCCATGGTGAGGGAAAGGAGCAAGTGGTGGGTAATGTGTGCCAGGTGTCTGGGGAGGGGTGGGGCAGGGTGGGGCTCCAGCCCATGTGCAATGGAGGAGTGCCTGGAACTGGTTACTAGACACTTTTAGCACCCTGAAAAATATAGCAATGACTTTACTCACAATTTTCCCCTCTACGTACTTTTGTGAGACCTTATTCTCAGGATTAAATAATATCAAAACCAACAAAAGAAACAAATTGACAGGTGAAGTTAGTAGTGCTTGCTTGGGCTTGAAGTATACAAAATACCAACCTTCAATTAGCCAATGAAATTTAGCAACAAAAAAGTCACTAATAGGCAGGTTAGTTAAAGAATTCCCCTCCCCCTCACTTATCTTAGTTCACGACCCCCTCCACATACAAATTAAATAATATCAAGACCAACAAAAGAAACCGACTGACAGATGAACAAAGAAATCACTAAGCAGGTAAGTTAAGTAATTAGTTTTTGGTTTATTAAATACAGTTCTATATTAGAATTATACATTTATGTTAAACTATAAATATTGCAAAATTATGGATTTTTTCTTGAAGTGACACACAACCCGAGTTATGCTCATTTTTTTTTTTGGTGAATTTTGACACACCAAGCTCAAAAGGTTGCCCATCACTGGCATAGATTGAAGTATATTTTGTCTTTATCTATTTTAATGTTGTTGTTGTTGTTTTCACAATGGCTAATGAGGAAATGTTTCATCCATATAATAGGTATCATATTTCTTGCTTTCTCAATGGGTCAGTGAGAGGTGGAGGGAGAGAAATAATTTGGAACTCAAAATGAAAAAAATGTTTAGAAAAGATAATTTGAAGAGGGAAAAAACATTAATCAATTTGTGAATTTGAATCCAACTCCTTTATTTGTTTCAAACCTGTGAGCTACCCTTCATTTAACCATGGATTCTTTATATCTTACCTTTTCATTTAATAGCTAGCATTTTAATTTTTGAAGATCATTTCATACTTATTACATCATTTGATCCTTATAACAATACGGTGAGATGAATGCTTTTTTGTCACCATTATATAGTTGAGGAAATGGAGGCAGGTTAGTCATCACTCTGTTGCATAGCTAACAAATGTCAGGGGCAAGATTTGAACTCAGGTCCTCTTTATTACCACCCAGGACACTAAACACTGTGCTACCTAGCTTTTCTTTTTTTTTTAATTTAGTTTTTACTTTCCCACATTAAATGTTGATACAATTTTTGGTAATTGTTTTCTTATATTTCATGATTCAAGTTCTCTTCCTCCTTTCTACCCTTCCCTCCCTCCCCAAGATGCCTGTTAGATGACATAGGTTGTACATGTATTATCATACAATAAATATTACCATGTTTGTCAAACTGTGAAAGGCATATATTGTTTAAAATTGAGAAAAAATTATGGAGGAAATAAAGGGAAGAATGGCATGCTCCAATCTGCATTTAGACTGAGAGTTTCTTCTATGATAGTGGATAGACTTCTTCATCCTGAATCCCTTAGAGTTTCCTTAGATCCTTGCATTGCAAATAACAGTTGTCATTTACAACTGATCATTGTATATTATTACTGTTTCTGTGTGCAAGAATATTGCTTTTTCTCAGCAGCACGTGCACCTTCACAAAAATTGATCATATGAAAAACCTCACAGTCAAGGGCAGAAAAGCTGAAATATGAAATGCATCCTTTTCAGACCATAATGCAGTAAAAATTACATTCAGCAAAGAGCAGCAGAGAGATTACAAAATTAGTTGGAAATGAAATCATATTGTTCTAATGAATGAATGAATGAAAAATCATGTTGGGAATTGTTATGAATTGTTTGAGATGGCAAATCTCAAAGACTAATTTTGATCAATATCCCTCCCCTGCCTACTCCTGGGGCAGATAATGAGAGATCCATGGGTGATTTGTTCATTTGGAGGGTACAAAGAGAAAGAAGGGTGGAGAGGCCCATGAAAAGCAACTCTGCGAGGACTGTAGAGTAGGGTTTTGTCTACAGCATTGTAAAGTGCTATGTGTCCCCTCTCATAATCCAAGAAAATGCCCAATTTGTGTATAGGTGGGAGGACATGAATATCATCATAGGAATTCCAGGAGTCCAAGCCATTTCCAAATCGGAAGCCGATCGAGGTATACTCGGCCCAAACCAAGATCTGCCTCTGCTTACTGTCAGTTACTTGACAGATGCCCACTTGCCAGTGAATGGCATCTCCCACTTCTACTTCCCAGTAATGTTTTCCAGAGATGAAACTCTGCATAGCCAAGACAGCAACAGGGAAGTCAGAGAGTTGTGGGTTGTCAGCAGGCAAGTCCTGTGGGGCACAAACATATCTGACTCTCTTCAGATCACTGGACACCATGAGCCAGGAAGAGGCGGTTTCAGGGTCCAGAGTTAAATCCCTCTGGAAAGTCTTCAGCATTTCTGCCATGCCAGGGATGGAGAATTTGGTCCATCTTGGCAAAGCAACCACTGGTTCCTGAAGGAGTAGCTCCTCCTTCCTTCCCAATGTCCTCCTCCCATCCTGGAGCATTTCGATAAAAGGCTTCTCAAAGTTGCCCTCTATTTCTGACATCACCATTTGCAGATTATGGATGAGCTGGGACAGTCTAGCCTTGCTCTCCTCAAACATTGCCAAGTTGTCTCTTGCTTCCTGGTCCAGACTCTGCAGATGCAGCTGTTCTTCCTTCAACAAGAACTGGTGCCTTTGTTCATAGTCACACAAAACCAACTCTTTCATGGCCTGGCCCTCCACCTTCTCTTGTGCTTCTCTCTTTCTCATACACTCCAAATCGATTTGAATCTCATCCTTTTTTCTACTTAAAGTTTTCCACATGCCGGGGGACTTAAGCATTTCCTTGGCCTTAAAATTATTCTCTGCCTTGAAGATCTTCATTTGAAGACTGTGGATCTGATGGCAGAGCCTGGCTTTGTTCTCCTGAAACATTGCTGAACTGTCTCTTGCTTCCTGGTCCAGTCTTTGGAGATGAAGTTGTTCTTCCTCTAAGTAGAACTGGTGCATTTTCTCAAATTCAGATGCAACCGATTCTCTCAAAGTCTGGCCCTCTAGTTTGCAGCAAAACTCTCTTCTTTTCTCATATTCCAACTCCTTTTGAAATTTCTCCTTCCTGTCCCTTAAAACATTCCATGATTCCTGGAGCTCTGCTATGCACTGGCCAGCAGCCTTCTCCAAGGGCAGCATTTTGTGCTCCTTGTGTTCTGTAGATAAAAAGCAAGACCCACACAGGGGTTTGTGGTCATCCTCACAGAACAGGTTCTCTTCTTTGCCATGTTTGTCACAAGTGGTCAGGCCCCTGATGCTCTGCCGGAAATGAGATTGAAGCATTTTGACAGTGATAGCCAGACTCTGCAGCCTCTTGTTGCACACAATGTCTCCAGATTTAAGGACCCTCCAGCACACTGGGCAGGTTGCTACTGTGTTGGCTTCCTGCAGACACTGAAGACATTCTCTGCAGAAGTTATGGCCACATGTGTTTATCACCGGTTCAGTGAAATAGCGCAAGCAGATGGGGCAGGTGAGATCCACTTTGAGGCTTTCAAACAACTGTTTGGCATCCATGTTCTCTCTCCTAGGCCTTGTTTTCCTCTCCAAGGATATTCCACTTAGGAAGAGCACTTCTCTCTTTCCTCTAAGCTCTGGCAGCAAGAAATCACAGGGTTCAATTGCTGGGATATTTTACAGGGCTTCCCTTGTTTAGGCCTTCCCCTTTCAACTCCTGAGAAAGGTGAAATTCAGCTCAACTCCAACAAAAGCTCCCTCAGGTCCCAATCTCCACGTGGAAGTCCAATAACCTCTTTGATATGGTTCTCACCAGTGTAAGCCTTTTCCTTCAATTCCAGTCATCCACTCAGAAAGCCTCCAGCACAGAATCACCCTTACACAGGAGAGTCTCTTTGTTGAAAGAGCCAAGGAAGAAAAAGCAAGAATCTTCTCCTGGTCTCCCTTTTTATAGTCCCTTTTCCATGTCATTTCCTATCTTCTGAGGGTGTGAACTCTTATCAAAAGGATTCACAAGTTCGTGACTGAATTTCTGAGGGTGTGAACTCTTATCAAAAGAATTCACATGTTCTTGACTAATTAGGTTTCTGAGGGTGTGAACTCTTATCAAATGAATTCACTAGTTCCTGACTGCATTTCTGAGGGTGTGAACTCTTATCAAAAGGATTCACATGTTCTTGACTAATTAGGTTTCTGAGGGTGTGAACTCTTATCAAATGAATTCAAAAGTTCCTGACTGAGTTTCTGAGGGTGTGAACTCTTATCAAAAGGATTCACAAGTTCCTGACTGATTGAGTTAAAAGGGTGGAACTCTCTAAGTAAGTGACTTGTGAATTCTCTTACTGGATGGCTAACAGTGTTAAAGTAGGGGTGTTTTCAGTTTTGGGTTAATTAAATTAAAAGTTGCTGATTGATAGACAAAGAAAGTTTAATTCATACTTCACCATCCCCCCTGTGATTCTTAGAGAAAAATGTCAACTCCTGAGATGGGTGTGAACTCCTGTGGTGTGACAGTGCTTCTAGGCTCTGTTTTTGGTGAATTCTCACATTTGTATTTAAACCTAGTAATGCAAAGTACCATAGTGTTCACAAAGGGGCTCACAACTAGGCAATTCAAGCCAGAACTGTCTTCTACCAGTACAGTTTGGATAAGGGGTCAAATGATTTTAGTTTTCTTGTATTCATTAATGTATGAGAGAAAAAATTATGAGGCTCACTATAAATGAATAATTTTATTAAATCAAAAGAAGTAGGGGGAAAAGATGGAAAAATAGGAGAGAGACATATAGGTTATTTTCCTTGCTGCCCCATTTAGTTTGCCATATTGCCCCCATTAGTGCCCCTAGCCAAGCTCACAGGGAAGTCCAGTCATCAACAAACATGGAAGAGAAGAGCTCAAAAATCTGCTCTTGCCTCAGTTTATCAAACTTTTTCTCTGCCCACTAACTCTTACACATCATGTCTTGGGAGATCACTGTGTCTTTCTATTTTGCCTGGGGGGCAATCTGGGGAGCAATGTGGGAGACATCCCCTCTGCCCCCATCTCATGATCTCTTGATTCTATTTCTGTCTTTTTCTGGCTACCATTTTATCCTCATGACCCAATCTACTCAATGATTTCCTTCACACAATCCTCCCCTCCTGGTCAAGTTCAGGCTCATGCCAGGAATGGAGGTAGTATACAGGAGATAATGTCATCTGTGGCACCCCAGAAAGGGGGAGATGGCAAATTTACTTTACCCTCCCACCCATTCTTTGGGAGACAAGCATGTTAAATCCCCTTACTTTGGTTTTCTAGGAGATTAATATGTCAGACCTCCCCAATGAATCATTCTACATATGGAGCCTATACATTTAAAGATTCTCTCACTAGAGGGGTATAAAATATTATACCTTGCATAGAAGGGATTACAACAATTTGGGGAATAAGAGGGAAAGAAAGAAGGGGAAAAATGATAGATGGGCATATTGACAAAAAGCCAATCAGGGGACACTCCCCTTTGGCATAAGAGTTTATAATCAGAAAAAATGATAGGTTCAAACCCCTTCAGTTCAGTTCATTATATCCAAAAGTTCACTCTGGATTACTTGATGTTGGGTATGATTTCTAAAGTTATCCTTATTGCATCTTCTCCCGAAGATCCACTTCCTTGGTTCAGGGTGTTGGAGATTTTCTTTTCCTAAAATTACTTTTAAAAGATCTTAAACTTTGGATTTTAGGATAATTCTATAATTACTGACAGTAGGAAATTGGATAACTTATCAGAAAGAGATTTACATGGAACCCCTGTGCTAGCACTAGTTATAGGATCTGGTGCTGTTAGCAACTCCATTGCCCATACCCAGTTCCTGGTCAAAATTCCAGGCAAGTAAGGAATGTTTGAGGTCCCAAGCTTTGACCCAAGAACTGCAGATCAAAGTCCTAGTTGTGCCTACAAGGAAGCAGGGGCCCTTCCTAGGTAAGGACCAGAATGAAGACCAGGAGAATAGTATGACTATCCTTCCCCAGATCACACCAATTTAAAAGCCAGAAGCCCATAATTTGCTCTCTGCAAGAAATATCTAGCCATCTTTTAGCAAGAATGTCAAATTAGACATGGTTCAGCTCTTCTTCTGACTTTCAATTTCTCACTGGAGAAAATGTTATACATTACAAGAGCCAATACGTACCTTAGTGTTTATCTTTAGTCTAAAAAATATGATATTCTTAACACCCTCTCCCCCCTGCCTGCCATTTCATGACCTTCCCTGCAGAAGTATGATGGAGCTGATTGCGTAGGACAGAAGACCATTTTATATTTTTATCCATTTTATGAGTCATCAGAGCAAAAAAAAAATCAATGCCTTGCTTATCAGCCTTTTTGGACTTGCTAAGCTGGTCTTCAATTGCAGACACAAAGTCTGTCTGTCACTGGCCCAGTCTTCAAAATTTTCTAACTTGGTAGAACCTTCAAGAACTCCTAGAATCCTTCAAAGTCATACACTGATGTTTTTCACCACATTGTGCCATTGATCTAGGGTTCTCAGAGGCTATGTCAACACCAAGTAAATTCTGATGAGTTCTACAAAGCCTGGAAACACCCTGTCTTAAATGGTACTAATGAGAACTAGAAACAATATTCCACATAAGAGCTGAACAGAAAACAGACAGACTAACACCTCCCTTGTCTGGTAACTAAACGTGTATTAATGGCAGAACAAGGTCTTCTTGTTCAGTAGTTTCAGTTGTGTCCAACTCTTTATGACCCCCCACATGGCAAAGATTTTGTGGCATCTTTGTGGTTTATTGTTTCCTTCTCCAACTTATTTTACAGAGGAAGAAACTGATACAAATAGGGTTGTGACTTGACTAGGGTCACATAGCTTGTAAGTGTCTGAGGTTAGATTTGAATTCTGGTCTTCCTGGCTCCAGGAACTGGTATTGACTGTACCACCTAGATTAAAAAAATCACAGTTTTTAGAATGATAAAAAATCACTAATTTAACCATTTGGACTCTAATATAGCACTAACTTTTGACTCTACAATTAAAATAATATTTTATATGGAATATACATACCACTAAAACACTTAATGGTTTCCCTGAAATAATTGTTTTGCAGATCTAGTTCCCCAACTTGGACACTTAATGCAAATGATTTTTTGAACCCAAGTGCAGGCCCTTATTTTTTCTATTGGGTTTCTTCACAATAGTTTCAGCCCAATGGTCTACCTTGTTATAATCTTTTTTTTAGAGTTGGCTTCTGTTATCCAATGCATTTAGCTATCCCTCCCAGATTTGTCTATCTATAAATTCCATGAATATGCCATCTAAGCCTTTGCTTGAATCATTGATAAAAGGGATAAACTGAAAAGACCTGCCTTGGTTCAGGGAGTTTCTATGCTTAAAACGTCATGGGCCCTTGACATATTATTCTTTATAAATGTGAAAATGATTTGTAATTTTGAGGCAGTTGATTCTTTGAATCTGATGCTCTATCCACTGTGCTACCTAGCTGCCTCCTTCCCCTTGTAGAATAACTTTTTCCTTTTTTTTCTTACTTTTTTATTGCCATCCTTTTTGGTTATTGTCATACATAACCAAAACCCCCAAATAAATCCAAAAATGGGAAAGACGACTCCAACAGTTCTTTCTCTGGAGGTGGAGAGCCTTTCCTGTCATAAGTCTTTCAGGATTGTCCCAGATCACTGCATTGCTGAGCGTAGCCAGGTTTTCACAGATAACCATTGTCCCATATTGTTGTCACTGTTTACAATGCTCTCTTGGTTCTGCTTATTTCACTCTGCATCAGTTCCCGTAGAATCTTTCCAGTCTTTTCTGAAATCATCTTGCATATTATTTCTTATACCACAATGGTATTCCATTACCAACATGGACAATAATTTTTAAGCACATAAAACTAAAAACAAAAACATGATTACAAAGGAAAGCAATTATACTGAAATACAATGATCAAAATATTCAATGTACCCAGTTTAAGGAGTCATTAAAATATATCCATGGAACCCTTAGAGTTAAGTATACTAGTATGTAAAATGTATTTTCTCATTAAAATGTTGTTTAAAATGGTGAGGATGAAGAGCCATGTCATAGGCATGGAATGAGTACTGGCTTTGGAATTAGAGATCTGTTGTTTTTTAGTTGTATCTGATACTTTGTGGCCCCATTTGGGGTTTTCTTGGGAAAGATACTGGAATGGTTTGCCATTTCCTTGTCTAGATCATTTTTACAGATGAAGAAACTGAGGCAACTACCGTTAAGTGGCTTGCCCAGGGCCACACAGCTAGAGTAAGTGTCTGAGGCCAGATTTGAACTCAGAGAGACGAATCTTCCTGACTCTAAGTCTGGCACTCTCTCCACTGCACTGCCAGCTGCCTCAGATTCAGAGGATCTCAGTTCAACTATTCACTCTCTACTTAGACAAGTTTCTTCTTCTGTCATTTCATTTGCCCTGTTTATAAGATAAGGGGACTGGATAAGATTTCTACTAAGGTCTCTTGGGACTCAGAAATCTCATTTTGGGTTATGTAGGAAACTAATCTAGGAAGAATTGTTTCTCACATTGTTTTTTAATAGAAAATATGTTCCCCCTTCCAAACAACCAACTTAAAAATGAGCTTTTCCAACCCCAAAGTTCCCTTCCCTTCTGCTGCCCTTAGACAGATTTCCTTGGAATGGTTCCAGGCAGACAAGCTCTGGAGGAGGATTTTCAGAGAATAACAATCTGTAACTTCCCTTGACATTCCATTCCATTTCTTGGCAACTTTTACTATAGGGAAGTTCTTCCTTATATCAAACCGGATTCCCTTCTCCTGTCATCTGCCCCCATTTCCTCCTCCTCTTTCCTGTGTGGGGTCTTTATTCTCGCCAAGTAAGCAAGTAAAAAGGAAACAAAAGGGAGCTGACAATTTATTGGTTAAGATTCTCTCCTCCTGGGGGCTAGGGCTAGGGAGGAGGGGTTCAGAGAGGAGAAAGTAAAACGTATTATAAGATATATTTGTATGAAAAGTTTAGTGCTTAGAAAGCTTTTCTTCCTCACTGATACTTCTTGGAACTCTCAGATTCCTTCAGAACTCAACCCAAGGGGAAGCAGGAGGGCACAGTGGAAGAGTGCCAGGCCTAGAGCTGGGAGGACCTAGATTCGAATCTGACCTCAGACACTTCCTAGCTGTGTGACTCCAGGAAAGTCCCTTAACATGGTTGCCTAGTCCTTACCAATCTTTCATCTTAGAACTGATCCTGGAGTGTGGGCAGCTAGGTGGCTCAGTGGATTGAGAGCAGGACCTAGAGATAAGGTGTCTTCAGATGCTTTTTAGTTGGGTGACCCTGGGCAAATCACTTCATCCCCATTGCCAAGCCCTTTTTGCTCTTTCTGCCTTGGAACCAATACACAGTAACAAGGAAGACAAGGATTTGTTTGTTGGTTTTAAAAAAATAACTGATACTATGAAAGAAAACAAAGAAACAAACCTCCACTACAGTGTAGTCCTACAAGATACTTTCCTGATTCCCCTCAGATACAAGTGCTTCCTACTCCAACCTAAATCATTTTGGTATTAATTTTATTTTTTAATTTAATTATCTGTATATAAACACCCCCCCCAAACCCTGAGCAGTAGAGTGAAAGTTCCCAGAGGACAGGGACAATTTCACTTTGATCTTTCACACAATACCTGGTGCTTAATTTAATTCAATAAATGCAGAAGGAAAGCATTAGACTTATCACTTGTTTATATGGGTATAGGATGTAGGGTTTTGGTTTTTAAAAGATTACTCTATCCGGTGCAACTGGGTAGCTCAGTGGATTGAAAACCAGGCCTAGAGACAGGAGGTCCTAGGTTCAAACCTGACCTCAGACACTTCCTAGCTGTGTGGCCCTGGGCAAGTCACTTAACCCCCATTGCCTAGCCCTTATCACTCTTCTGCCTTGGAACCAATACACCCAGTATTGATTCCAAGATGGAAGGTACGGGTTTTGTTTTTTTTTTAAGATTACTTTGTTACAAAAATAAATAACATGGAAATAGTATTGAGTGATAATACATGTATAACTTGGTGGAATTGCTTGTTGACTCTAGGATCGGGAGAGAAAGAACATGAATCATGGAGCCGTGGAAAAATTTTTAAATAAAAAAATAAAATTAAAATAATTTAATTTAATTCAATCAACATTTTATGGTGATGAGCTGTGACTATAGGCAGCTAGATGGCAGGGGATAGAACACTGGATGTGGCATCTTGAAGGCATGAATTCAAATCCAACCTGGCACTTAGACTTCATTTAACCTCTATCTGCCTTGGTTTCTTCATCTGTAAAATGAGGATAAATATAATACCTCCAATATTGTCATGGAGGAAAATGAGATCATGTTTGCAAAGCTCTTTTTCAAGCTTTAAAGTGCTATCTAAATGCTAGAAATATTATAGATAATTGTAAAGGGAAGGAAGTGTCTATAAGAGAAGTCATAATCTGAAGACAATGGCCATATTCCTTAGGAAGTGGTGGCAAAGACGATACAGGCGTATTTAGTTGGGGGGAGGTTCTTGGCACCCCAAAAAATCACAATAGAAACATCAAAGTTCTCCAGAACAGACACAATAATAATGAAAACATTGGAAAAATTACAAGAATTACCACAATGTACCACAGAGACATAATGTAACACATACTGCTGGTGTCTGATGCAGGATTGCCCCAAACCTTCAATTTGTAAAAAAAAAAAATGCCATATCTGTGAAGCACAATAAAGCTCTGTGCATTAAAATGAGGTATGCTGGGATAGCAATCAGACCTGGGGGTGGGAAAGGTAGATTGTAGCCGAAAGATCTCCTTTCAGTCTGGAGATCAGAATGCTTGATTCTGAGATAGCTAGATAGGGTAGCAGATGGAGCCCTGGAGCTGGGGTCAGGAAGACCCAAGTTCACACCTGCCCTTAGACACTTACCAGCCCTAGGGTCCTGGACAAGCACAAGTAATTTCTGCCTGCCTCAGTTTCTTCAACTGAAAAAGGAGATAAAATAACAGCACTGACCTCCCAGGGTTTTTGTGAGGATCAAAAGAGATACTTGAAGGGTGCTTAGCAGCACATAGTAGGTGCCTAATAAATAAATGCCCATTCCTTTCTCTTCCCTTTCCCCACCTTTGTACTCCAGGCTCCGGCCAGACTTAGAATAACTCAAATCCAATACACTTTTATCTGGTACTTCCTTTCAATGGGTACTCTGGGATACAAAAGATGAAATGAGACTTGGTTCCTGCCCTCAAGGAGTTTGTAATCTACAGGACACAGGTGAGGATGTGAGATGGTGTGGAAGGAAGTGAATGAATATGGTCCTACAGGTAACCTTAGTGCATTTTAGAATATGATAAGAATAAGGAGACTCTGAAGAGCATCAGTTTCACTATCAGGGGCTGGTGATCTTTGGCACAGACAAGAGAAAAAGAAAATACCCTGGAGAGATTGGCAAGGCTGTAATTTTTGCTGAAATTGGGACTCACTAGGACCTCCAGCCTACTTTTTGGGTTTCTACTCAGAGAAACAAAGGGACAGCATCCTGGAAACTAGACTCCCCAGAATTGTGCTTCTCTGACAGTCAGAGGTCTTGGTTGGGCCTCCTTAAGTTCAGTCAGTTCTGCTCTTTGAGGGCCAATTGAGGGGAGGGTATATACTTCTATGAGTAAGGCCAACAAGTTCAATGCTCCATCTCCTGTCACGGTACTTTGGCACAGATTCCACCTGTCTACCTGTTCTCCCCCAATTCATTCCCTCCTCAACTCTCCCTCTTAGAACTCTGTCCTTCATGCTGGAAGAGAACCAAAATGACAGGTGATAACTTCAGACTCATGCATAAACTGGATTTAAGTGAGGCAGAGTTGCACAAATCTGTTGGCCTCCATCTCTTTCCAGATTCATCAAAGTCTTGTGGCAAGACAAAAGTCAAGGTGACAAAAGTGATGGTTCTGGACATGATGGATGACCTTGGTTTCTTCTATATCTAACCAAGCTCTGAGCATGCCACAGCAGTTGCTTCAACCACCTTCATGACCACTGGAACAAACTCTTTTCATCTGATCCTTTTGCTGGAAGAAATCTTCACAACCTCCAGCACATCAGTGGGTTTGACACCTGTTGGTTACCTTCAACCTAGTTTGTCCCATCTGCTGAGTCAGGTTACAGGGGTGTGATTACTGTGTATGAGCCACAGGTGAGAGCTGAAGAAAGCAGCCCTGAAAAGGATCTATGGGGTATTCAGGAAAGACTAGTATCTTAGAGCTGTTTCCTTCAAAGCCCAGCTCAAGTACTGCCTCCTACAGAAGGACTTTCCTGATCCTACAACTCTTTTTTTTTTAACCCTTACCTTCTGTCTTGGAACCAATACTAGTCTAGTGACTTGTCCAAAGTCACACAGCTAGAAAGTGTCTGAGGTCAAATTTGAACCCAGGACCTCCCATCCCTAAGTCTGACTCAAGCCACAGAGCCACCTAGCTGCCCCTGATCCTACAACTTAAAAAAAATTTTTTTTAAATATTTTCCCACATTTACATGATTCATTTTCTCCCCCCCCCCTCCAGGAGCGAACAAGCAATTCCACTGGTTATACAGATGTTATCACTTGATACCTATTTCCATAAATTTCGTTTTTGAAATAAAGCAATCTTTTAAAACCAAAACCCCAAATCATACACCCATATAAACAAATGATAAATCTGTGTTTCTACTCCCACAGTTAATCCCACAACTCTTACTGCCTTCCCGTTTCCCCAAAAATCCTGTGTGGTTTTTTTACTTACTTTGGGCTAGAGATCCCATTGTTTGTACCCCACCAAAGTTTCTAATCTCCCTGAGGAGAGGTACTGCTTCATTTTTCCCCTTTGTAAACCTAGCGGCCAATCACCTATCACCCAAGCAGGAGAAAAATGCTTGCTGATGGATTGACTGATTGCTAGGCTAGCAGTAGATGGCCTCAGAGAGAAGCTGATGCCGCCATCAAGGCTATTGGCCACAGCTGCTGCCTTCCTTTTTCTTTGCTCAATTGCCAAACTTCCTCTCCACGGAAGGAGACTCGCACCAGGGACGAGGACGCCGATGGAGCTGCCCTGGGTCCTCAGACCAGCTTTTCTCTCGTGGAGCATCTGATTAGTCCTGCCATGCCTCTGGCCGGCCCTTGGCTCATGGAGGATCACACCTGACCTCGGAATCACCTGCTGTAGGGCGGTGCCGTGCTGACCGTCTATTCTGACTTATTCCAATCGGGTAATGCTGTGAGTGACCGGAAGCCGGCTCACAGTGTGGAGCAGACTGTCTATTTGGCTCTGGGCTGGCCCGTCATCTTATCCCAGACTGGGAGGCATATTTTAGGTGTGATGCTTTAGGTTTCTCTTCGGTTCCCACGGTGATAGGTCTTTTTTTAGGCTGGGGAGATATTTTAATGCTATCAGTCTCATAACTGACCAATAGCTTCTTGTGTTCAGCCTCTGAGGCACCAAGATGCCTCATCGTCAAAGTATCCGACTGATTGAGTTACTCAAGAAAAGTCAGAACTGTTAATTGTTCCACTAATCCTCATGGGGCCAAACACTGGGATTTTTTTTTTTTTAGCATGAGGCATGGTATGAAGTAAGTGCTTTTTTGGGGGGTACCAACTCTTCTCTGCTGGGACTGGTACCTTTGGAGAGGCATGAATCTTTTTTTAACTCTTACTTTCTATCTTAGAATCAATACTGTATTGGTTCCAAGGCAGTGGTTCTTAGTCTAAGGGAATTTCAGAAGAAGAATGTGAACTGTTTGCTCCTGGAGACTAAGCAGGAATTTTCTGGTAAATATTTTAACAATCAGCTCTCTGTTTTACACACACACACACACACACACACACACACATGCATACATACACATACATACACATATATGTTAGCCAGATGGCTCTGTGAATTCTCTTACTAGATGGTTAACAAAGTGTTAAATAGGGGTTAAGTAGATTAATTAAAAATAGACAAAGAGAATAAAGAATTCCCTTTCACACTTGGAATGGGATAGATTCTCAGGTCCTTTCAATGTGGACAATCAGTATGAATGGCCATATTAGTCTGAATAGAAACTGCCTCAGGATATAGGCCACATTCCTAAAGTGGTAGGAAAGACATTGGTCTTGGGAATCAGAAAGTCTGGATTCAAATCCCCCCATTGACAAGTTGCTTCACCTGAACTATAGTTTACCCATCTGTAAAATGGGCACCAAATCTAGCTTCAGAAACTCCCTAGGTGTGTGACTCTTGGCAAGTCACTTGACCCCCACTGCCTCGACCTTACTACTCTTCTGCCTTGGAGCCAATACACAGTATTGATTCTAAGATGGAAGGTAAGGGTTTAAAACAAAATTCTTTAAATAAAATGCATAGATTAATACTTATGATACTTATTATTAATTACTATTAATACTTATTAATGCTTATCATATCTGATTCAGATCTGATACACAGAAAGAACTCTGTGAATCTTAAAATGCTATGGGAACTTAAGCAACCATTATCTACTTGAAAGGGGGAAAAGATTGACTTGCCGTGAAAAAAACCACAGCAGATGCATTAAATTGTTATACAAATTAGATTTGGGGGTAGCTAGGTGACACAGTGGATAGGGTACCAGGTATGGAGTTGGGAAGACTTGGGTTCAAATTTGGCTTCAGATACTTTCTAGCTGTGTGATCCTATGCAAGTCACTTAACCCTGTTTGTCTAGCAAAAAAAAAAAAAAGTTAGATTTAAGAGGAGAAGAAACATGGTGGAGTGGATATCAGGACAGCTTTGGAGTCAAAAGACTTGAGTGCAGATTCTGCCTTGGACACAGCTGTGTGACCATTGGCAAGTCACTTAATTGCTCAATGTCCCCAGGCATTTTTGTAAGCGAAATTGTAGGTCAGTGAACCTCTACAAAATGATGTTTGAGGGAAGAAAATGGAGTTGTTTTTAGGCCAAGATGGTATGTATAGCCTGAGGTTAAGAGCCAAAAGGAGATACCTAGAAATCAGGTGGATGTTTCCACCCCAGTTTCTTTAATGGCTAAAATAAAAACCTGTTATGCAAATGTCAGGTTGAATCCTACTGAAATGAAGTGATTATAACCAGGAAATCTCAAAAGAAGTAACATAAGGTAAGAAATAGCAAATCAACCGAGGTGATAAATATCTAACTACCATTCCAAAAATATTTGAATGCCTGCCTTTGGGAAGGCACTCTATTTGGGGTCATGGGAATACAAAGGATGAATGAGATATAGTCCCTGCTCTCAGGGAGCTTATGGTCCAGCTTATGGAATGTGCTAGAATTGACAGAACTGTAATAAGGAAGACAGGTTCAAATGTCATCTCAAACATTTACTAGCTGTGGGAGCATCTAGATGGCACATTTTCTCACACAGTGAGAAAAGTCCAAATTCAAATCCAGTTCTTACACTCCCACTTATTAGCTATGGGATTTTTAAAAAACCCTTACCTCCTATCTTGGAGTCAATACTGTGTATTGGTTCCAAGGTAGAAGAGTGGTAAGGGCTAGGCAATGTAGGCAATGGGGGTTAAGTAGTGACTTGCCCAGGGCCACACAGCTGGGAAGTGTCTGAGGCCAGATTTGAACCTAGGACCTCCCATCTCTAGGCCTGGCTCTCAATCCACTGAGCCACCTGGCTGCCCCCTAGCTATAGGATCTTGAATAAATCACTTAACCTCCATTCATCTCAGTTTCTTCATTTGTCAACTGGGGCAAATGGAACCATATCTGTGCACCTTGTAAACCTTAAAGTGATATATAAATGCTTGCTGTCATTATCCCAAATCACACGGGTAATAAATATTTTAACACAGAGCCTCTGATTTTAGATCTAGTATTCTCTCCCCTGAACCTTACTGTCTCTTAAGACAATCATCTAAGGACTATCTGTCCCATCTTTGTCATTTGCTAATTTAAAATCTATGAATTTATATCTTTACTTGGGGTCCCAAAGAAAAGTAAATGAATATTATCAGTCAGACCAAGGACAATAGAGATAATATGTCAGTTAAGACTTTTGGTATCAATCCATAATTAACATTCCTTGGATATTTAACTGACTTAAAGTCCACTTATCTGTAGTAGTAGTAGTCTCTCGGTAACTGAGGATGACCATTGTCTTTGTGCGTTTTTGTGCACAAAGACACTTGTGCATGAAGATTGTCCTTTTAACTATTAGGGTTTACCCTGAAATAGTACTACTGATACAGGATCATTTATATTCATTTGTCTAGTGTCCTTGGGCAGTAAATGTCAGAACAGGACCAAGAGTAGTGCTGAATTATAAGGCAGAATAGGAAGAAAGGAAAAGGGGAGCCAAAACAATATAAAAAGTCAAGGTCAAGGAAAAACCGTGGGTTAGGAAGTCGGAAATACACAACTGCCAGAGAATTTGTATAGTCCTCAGTTCATGCTCTCATCACCTCTCACCTAGAATATTGCAATAATTGCCAAGCTTACACATTTCCCAGTCTCCAAATCTCTTCTTTTTCCAAACCATATTTCACATAGCTGCCAAAAGAACCTTCCTGATGCTCAGTTCTGAACATGTCACCTCTCTGCTCAAAAGTCATTGATGGCTCCTCTTTACCAGTTCTGGATAAAAGATAAACTCCTTAACTTGGTATTCAAGGACTACTACAGTCTGCTTTAGCCCAATTTCCCAGCCTTATTTCAACATATTAATCTGAATATTGTATATTTGAGCCTACTTGAACAACTCACAGAATCTTGATCTTCCCTATCTCATCTTCATTCATTCGGGCACATCATTATCCAAGACTAGGAAAAACTTTACCTGGCTAAATCTTCACCTTCTTTAAGACCCATCGAAAATGTAATTCTCTGGTGCTACATGGTTTGTACCTTTATTAAACACTGAATTTTGAAATGTCTCTGTGTACTGCAATATGAAACCATGGAAAACTGATGCAATGGGCAAATTGTGTGGAATATGCCAAGCCTCTCTCCCAAGGCCCTAATTAACCCATAGCAAGTAAGGATGGGGAACAAAGTGGGCTGGCTCTGTCCCTTGTCTTCTGCATGATTAATCAGGGGAATTTCTGTTTGGTCAATAGGCAATTCTCTCTGTCTCTCTCTCTCTGTCTCTCTCTGTCTCTGTCTCTCCCCAATCTATAAGCTGATTCTTTGAGTTAGAAAGGCAAGTTGGGGAAATCAAAGAATTATAGATTTTGAGCAGAAAGGGACCTTACTGGCTCTCCAGTCCAACTGCTTCATTTTTTCAGATAAGGAACTAAGATTCAAAGACAACTTGGTCAAGGACACATAGCTAGGAAGTGGCAGAACTGTGATTAGCAAGTAATAATAATAATAATAATAATCTGGAGATTCCAAATCCATTTTTCTCTCTACTGAACCCTACTGGGTATGGAATAATTTGTTCCAATGGCTATGAAGGAAGCTGAAGCAGGCGCCATGGAAAGCTTACAGTTTGCTAAGATATAGAAGATGACAAAATCATTAATTTCATCCTGTGCCATCACCAGTTATTCAGACTTTTTTGCCACTGTACTTTGATGATTTTGGAAGAGAGAATAAGGCTGGCAACTTTGTGTAATTCTGCCTCACTTGAATCCAATTCACTTGAGAGTCAAGATGTCATCTGTGATGTTATTGGTCCTCTTCAAATTGTATATCAGGGTCCCTAGAAATTCTCTAATATTCTTAGAGTGCCAAGTGGTTAATGAGAGATAGAGGCAGTTTCCTCACTGGGGATTACTTCAGTGGGTTAAATTGCAAGTCTAAACAAAAACAAAAACACCCCAATTAAAACTACTGACAATGATAGGAAGTCCTGGTTCAAGTCTGGCTTTAGATACTTCCTAGCTGAATGACTCTGGGCAAGTCATTTAACCCCAATTGCTTAGCTCTTGCCACTCTTCTGCCTTGGAACCAATACATAGTATCAATTCTAAGACAAAAGGTAAGGGTTTAAAAAATATCCCCCACCAATATACTATAATCTTCTGAATTGGCTTTTGGGCTATGATGAGAGACAGTTCTACTCAGAGCTACATAATCTCACATCCCAAAATCTGTTAACCTAGTAAATAAGAATGCTAGAGTTAGCAAAAGTAGAAGTCCAGGCTCTGACACTCAGTCTGTGTGACTGTGGGCAAATTCTTTAATTTTCTAGAGCCTAGGTTCCATTATCTGTAAATGGGCATTAACTGCATTGGAAGTAATTGTCTTGAAAAACAGTTGAGAGAAAAGCATTTTGTAAACTGCAGAGAACAATAGATATGTGAATTGTTTTTTTTTTCTGTTTCATAGGTCTTTGAGCCTCAGTTTCCTTATCTGTAAAATGGGCATAACAATTCTGGCAGAATTTATTTTGAAAGATAGTTGTGAGAAAAGCCCTTTGTAAACTGCAAAGTGGCATAAATATATGAGGCATTTTTGTTCTTTGGCATTTTTTTTTCTATCTGTTTCATGTGTTGCTTATTCCCCTGTTGACACTCTGGATTATGAATCATGGAACACCATGATCTCAGAAGAATCCAAACTGCAGGTGACCTAAAGGGCAATGGTGAGACACATAGTTTGTGTAAGTAAGCTGCTGCCCATTACTAACAATGACTTGCATGAGAAAAGTGGTATCAAAGGCATCATCAAGGATGAGTATGACTAGGGAAGGAGGTGTTATTAGTCATTTAGCAAGAGTAAGGAAGAGCATATGGACAACCCAGTGCTGCACTGATAGCTCTGAAACTATTAAAAGAACCAGGGGGAGCCCTCTGGCACATGTGGATCATTGATGGGAAATCTATGGAAAGACAAGGAAGAGGAGAAGTGGGACGTTTGTGATCTGTCTTGATGGAGGGAGGGTGCCCACTGATGAAATCAGAAGACTGAGAGGTAGAGTGAAATAATGGCTATTTAGTTGATCTGAGAATCAGGAAGGCTTGAGTTCGAATATCACCTTAGACATTGATTAGCCTGGGTAATCATGTCTTCAAGAATTCCATCATCCTACAAGATCAAAATCAGCCTTGGTACCCAGACTTTTGCAGTGCCTTCTGATGAAGGGCAGAACAAGGAGTTCATTTCCCACCAGAAACTCACCTGGACCTTGTTGTCAAACCAACTCTGAAATTCACATTTCTTCTGTATCCCCTCCCCTGGGGGCCCCATCCTCCCTAGAATTATAGAGGGTGGAGGGTGGACATAGAAGAATTCCTTCTAGGTCCTTGATTAAAGAAGTTGCCCAGGCAGGCCTGGAGTCAGAGGATATAGGGTTCAAATCTGGCCTCAAACACTTCCTAACTCTGTTACCCCAGGCAAATCACAGCCCCACTTGCCTAGCTCTTGACACTCTTCTGCCTCAGAACCAATACTTTTAGTATTAATTCTAAGATGGAAAGTAAGGGTTTAAAGAAAAAAACCAACGACAAAAAAATTGGAAAATGAGGGGATGTTCCTCAATTGGGAAATGGTTGAACAAATTGTGGTATATGATAGTGATGGAATATTATTGTGCTATAAGAATGGTGAACTGCTTGATTTCAATAAGAGAGGAAAAGGCCTCCAGTAACTGATGCAGAGTAACATAAGCAGAACCAGGAGAACATTATATACAGTAACTGAAACATTATGGGATGATCAAACATAATAGGCTTTGCTCCTGATAGCAATGCAATGACCCAGGACAATCCCAAGGAACTTATGAGAAAGAACACTATCCACATCTAGAAAAAGAAATGTGAGAGTAGAAATCCAGAAGAAAACATGATTTATCACTTGTTTATATGGGTATGTGATTTGGGGGCTTGGTTTTAATAGATTACTCTATTAAAAATGAATAACATGGAAACAGGTTTTGAGTGATAATTCACGTATAACCTATTTGAATTGCTTGTCAACTCTGGGATGGAGGAGGGGGACAAAATGAATCATGTAACTGTCGAAAGAAAAGAAAAAAATAAAGAAAAACCCAAGAGATGAGTTTTTTTTTTAAAGGGACTGAGGCAGATGCCTCATTATTTCCCATCTGGCATATTCAACTCCAGCCCCCTGCCCCTCTCCCAAATCTCAAGCACTCCCCCCTTCTCAGCTTCTGTTGTATGTTGTATCCTCCATTAGACTGTAAGCTCCTTGAGGGTAAGGACTGAATTTTGCTTTTCTTTTCATCTTCTGTTTTTTTAGCACAGTGGCCTGTGGAGGCACTTAGTAAATGTTTATCACTTGACTGACTGACCTGATAAGTTGAATTAAAATAAGAAAACTCTTACCAATTGCATAGCATGTTCACATCTATTATTTCATAGGGACTTGATTAGAACTCAAAGAGTTTGGCAGGCTAGGAGTCGCTTCCTCCATTTTACAGATTTGGAAACTGAGGCCCAGGAAGATTAAGTGATTTGCCTTAGTTCACACAATGCATCGAATGGGAGGGGAACCTAAGGGTCCTGGTTGCTTTACACAGTGATGATTTATAATTTTTGAAAACCATTTGACACTTCCCATCAGCTGCCTTGTGCTAGTAGCAAGCTTTTCACTTATGTGTATCTTAGCTTCCCAGTGATCTTTTCTTTACCTTTTCTAGTGTCCCCAACTAGATTATAAACTCCTTGAGGGCAAGGATTCTGTTTTAGACCTTTTTCTATCACCAGTGGCCAGAGCCATGGTAGAACCATGCTTTACATCTTGCAAATGGCATATAATAAGATTATAAAATAATAATGTAAGATTAGAAACTTCTTGAGGGCAGGAACTTTCCTATCATTGTGCCTCCCACAGTCCATAGCATAGTACTTATTTCTTAGTAAGTTCTGATCCAGGCTCTGCCATTACCTGGGACTGTGGAATCTTGGACCTTCACTATGGTCCAACTCGATATGCTTCATCTCAAGATTGAGATGACCCTGGGGTCTTTCCAGCTATTCTAGCACAAGCCTAGTTCTGACAAATCTTGCCAAGATGGAAAGACTTTTGGTGAGGGTCTTCATCCCCTGAGGATTAGCCTCACTGAGTCAGGTATGCCTAATGCCTGTCTGGCCCCTGAGTAAGGAGTCTTTTGGTCATTGCAATCCCTGGTTGCTTGGCTACGGAACTGTTGACAGTTTCTGATCTGTGTGGATGGAGGGAGTAGAATATGTCAACAAGAAGACAAGCCCTTGAAGCCACAAGGAGGGCTCTCCGACGTTGTCTCTTCCCTTGATAATAATGGGGTTGAACAAATCATCTTAAAGCTTTCTTCCAACTCTAAACCTGATGGTTTTGTGATCCCAAGTTACTTCCCTTCACTGGATCTCAGGATGGAGCACAGAACAGTAGAAAGAGCTCTGGAGTCAGAGACCCTGATTCAAATCTTATTTCTGATTCTCCCTGCCTTTATGAATTTTTTTTAAACCTTTACCTTCTGTCTTAGAATTGATACAAGTATCAGTTCCAAGACAGAAGACTGGATAAGTGCTGAGTAATTGGGGTTAAGTGACTTGCCCAGAGACACAGAGCCAGGAAGTGTCTGAGGTCAAATTTGAACTCAGCTCTTCCCAACTCCAGGTCTGACACTCTATCCACTGAGCTACCCAGCTGCCCCTTAACTACACAAGTTTGAGTAAATCATTTCATTCCCTTAGGCCTCAGGTTCCTCATCTACAAAATGAGGGAGAGAAGAGGTTGAACTATTGAAGATTAAAATTAAATTCCAATAACTCTAAGTATTATATGTTATAAGATTTATTAATAATCACTTGAAGTAGAAGAAATAAAAGGACAAAAGCCTGAGTAAAACCTGCTTTCCCAGTCACAATCAAGGGAAAAGAGAGAGAGGGCAGAGCTACACACAATGTATATCTTCCCTATGTTAGTACATAATGTGAGAAGGAACATGGGAAGCTGGGATTTTGAGTCCTGGGGAACAGATTCTAATTACACAATGATCACTAAATCCTCTTCAATTTCTGACATTCTGTGATTTAATAATAAAAACTCAGTAAGTCAATAAATATTTATTAACTGCCTACTTTTAATAACTATAATTCAGTAAGTCAATAAACATTTATTATCTACTTTTAATAACAATAACTCAGTAAGTCACAAATGTTTCTTAATTGCCTACTTTTAATAGTAATAACTCAGTAAATAAATGACATTTATTAATCACCTAGTTCTAATAATAACTCAGCAAATCAATAAACATTTATTAATCGCCTACTGTATATTCTAAACTCTGGAGATTTAAAAAATGGCAAAAAACATTCCCAGCTCTCAGGAAGTCCTCACAGTCTAATGAGAAAGAAAACACACAATCAGCTATGTATAAATAAGGCATATATAGGATAAATTGAAAGGAATAGACAGGGAAGACTAGATTAAGGGAGATCAGGAAAGGCTTCCTGTAGAAGATGGGATTTTAGTTGGGCCTTGAAGAAGCTAGGAGGCAGAGATGAGGAAGAAGAGCATTCTAAGGCTATGGGACAGACCTAGATGCATTAAGGCATGTCATGCTCTGAGATTTGCAAAGAACTGTATTTTTGTTGTCTAACTTGCTCAGTGGGCATCGAGGTGGTGTAGTGGGGCCTGGAGTCAGGGAGACTTATCTTCCTGAGTTCAAATCTGATTTCAGACTCTTACTAGTTGTGTAACCCATAACTCATTTATCTCAGATCCTGTATAAAATGAGTGGGAGTAGGAAATGGCAAACCACCCCAGTATCTTTGCCAAACAAGGGCATGAAGCTACTAAAAACAACTGAACACCAACAGAATGGTCAACTCTGTGAAGGAGGTGCTATTATTATGTCCACTTGGAAGATGAGGTCATATAATCAGTGTCAAAAGTACGTTTTAAACTCATCACTTATCACAGGTCTTTAGAGCTGGAAGGAACCTCTGAGGCCATCCAGTCCAACCCCTCTCATTTTGCAGATGAGCAAAATGAGATCCAAGGCTTGTTTAGGATCACACAGGTAGTTAGTAGCAGAGATGAAATTTGAACCCCTGATCCTTCAGGTCTAGAGTCTTCCACTTGACCACACTCCCTCCAATCCTAAATAGGTCTTCTATTCTTCCCTCTCGATTGCTTTGTTTCTCATTTTTATCTAAAGTATGAGAGATAGTTGGATTGGTTTATTTCTGTAGTCCCTTTCAACTTGGAGGTTTTATGACTAATTCTAGAGCCATCCCTGTTCCATCAGGCATCCACTGGAAAAGAAAGCAATTCTGCTTTTGGAGTCAATGGGAATGTGGAACTCAGAAATTTAGATGGGGAGGAAAACACACACAGCTTCATCTCATGGTTAACTGGATCCTCATCTTTCCCACCCCTTTCTTTGGAATTTTAAGCTGAATTGCCCTCCTCGAATAATCTTTTATATTTCAGCAGTTACTCACACTTATTCATATGCCGACAGGGAAACAATGGTCTACAATTAACTTACTGTTTCCTGACAGGATCCAAACTAAGGGAACTGTACTGTGAGTCACTGTAGAAGGGAAGTCACCCTCACCCTCCTCTGGAATTCAGATTTAGAGGCTCAGGTTAGAATTCCAGGCTCAGGCAGGAGATAGCCCTCCTTCCTAGGGCAGCCCTGAGGAGGCAGAATGTTGAGACGCCCTTCTTCCTCCTAGAGAATTCAGATGCCATTTTTAAATGTTCTTGTTGGCCCCCAGGAGCTCTGGTGGCCGCCACTGCCATTAAAGATGATGAAACTGAGCCTGCCCCAAATAACCCCCGGACTTATTTCATAGAATGGGTCAGGCTCTGTGTTGTAACTGGAAGGAAGCAGTTAGATGGGGGATGCTCCTTTGTTTCTCAGAATTGGCCTCCTCACCAACTCCAGAACTGGAGTTCCCTTAGAGGATTTGAAACTGACCTCCCCAAAGATAAAGAGCTGGGCCAGGTGGAGCACTGGCTCAGTGGGAGAAGGGTGAGGGGAGGGTTGAGTGCAGCTGCAGGTGTCCTATGGGCCACTATTGGAGCTGGAAAGGCTTGGATAGTCCCAGGAGGGGTCCAGGAGAAGGAGAAGAGGGAAAGGAGGAGCTCTCGAGCAGAAGCAGCCAGGCAAACCTGGCCCCACAGGCCTGAAGGATGACAGACTTAGCCACTAACCACATGGATGTCCCCACAACTTCTCCATTTCCCTTGAAGCTCCCACCATGTGGCTTGCCCTTCTGATCTCTCCCAGTGTCAGTTCTCTTTTAGAGACCCCCTTTCTGGGATGATGATGATTACACTATCATCCTGACCAGGCCCCTTTCAACCTCACAGCTTCTCTACCTTTTGGGCTTTCCTCAAGCGGAACAAGTCAGGAATAGAGCAGCCCCCAATGTGAGTGGTAAGAGAGGAAATAAGTCTCTTTGGCTTTGCTGCTTTTTGACAGCTGTGATAGGTGTGGTAAGAAAGAAAGAAAGAAAGAAAGAAAGAAAGAAAGAAAGAAAGAAAGAAAGAAAGAAAGAAAGAAAGAAAGAAAGAAAGAAAGAAAGAGAGAAAGAAAGAGAGAGAGAGAGAGAGAGAGAGAGAAAGAGAGAAAGAAAGAAAGAAAGAAAGAGAGAGAGAGAGAGAGAAAGAAAGAAAGAAAGAAAGAAAGAAAGAAAGAAAGAAAGAAAGAAAGAAAGAAAGAAAGAAAGAAAGAAAGAAAGAAAGAAAGAAAGAAAGAAAGAAAGAAAGAAAGAAAGAAAGAAAGAAAGAAAGAAAGAAAGAAAGAAAGAAAGAAAGAAAGAAAGTTAGGAGGAAGGAAGATTGGAAGGAAGGAAGGAAGGAAGGAAGGAAGGGAGGGAGGGAGGGAGGGAGGAAGGAAGGAAGGAAAGAAAGAAAAACCTGACCAGAAGAGGAGTTTGGAAATTACGGGCCAAAACTAGGGAATATTAAGGGAGACCTGAATTGTAGTCCCAGTTTGCTTTGTGATTTGGGCAGGACACTAATCTGAATCTCAGTTTCCCCTCTCCTCTCCTCTCTTCAATCTGATGGCTTTCTCCTCTTCTTTCCTTTTTGGGACATGTCCTTCCATTTTCCTCTTCCTTTCTTCTTCCTCTAGCTGCAGCCAAACCATGAATAAACTCCTGGATATCTAGAGTGGGAGTATCTCCCTTTATAAGAAGAGGGGATATAGTCAAAGGAATTTTGAATCCTGACTCTACCTTATGAGTCCTTGGATAAAACAGTTAACTTTGGAGCTTTTCTTCTTATATTCACCCTAAGAACCTTAGCACTATCTGTTCTCCTTTAGGGGGAATATTGGCAAGGATCTATAAGGAAGCTGAATAGGAATAAGCATTTATATAACACATTATATACTAGGTATTGTGCTAAGCACTTTACAAACATTATTTCAGATCCTTACAATAACCCTGGGACCTAGGTACTATTATTAATTCCATTTAATAATCAAGGAAACTTGAATACTATGGAAATAGATTTTGAGTGATATACATGTATAACGCAGTGGAATTGTTTGCCAACTCTGGGAGGGGAGAGGGAAGGGGGGAAGGAAACAAAGGAGGCAATTAACCTGCTTATCACTTTTTGTAGCTCAGTAGTATTCCACCACAAAAATGTACCACAGTTTGCTCAGTCATTCCCCAACTGGTGGGCATTCCCTTGGTTTCCAGTTCTTTGCCACCTCAGTGAGAGCTGCTATGAATATCTTGGAACATGTAGGTCCATTTCCTTTTTCCCCTGATCTCCTTACTTTTAAAAATAATTATTACTTTATTTATATTTAAAATTCTTAAGAACCTCCAAGGAGCTTTGGTTTATGTGGGTTACATCTATATTAATTCTCTTAGAAATTGTCTTAATATTATTCTGAAACCGATTTTCACCTCCCATATGCTCTGAAGAGGTCTTAGGGAACCCTAAGAGTTGCTGGACCACAATGTCAGAATCAATGGAGTCAGCAAACTATGACCAAAGGATCAAGTCCAGCCTGTCAACTGTTTTTTGTATAGCCTGTGGCAAAAGTTTATCAACCCCTGGCTAGAATGTAGTGTATAAAAGGGAGTAGTATGAAATGAAGTTAAATAATTAGATGAGGAATTGTGGAAGGTCTTCAGTCATTGTCCCTTTTTGATGTTGACGCTGTATCTTGCTTTGGCTGATTCAACCAATATGAACTCCAAAGGCTCTACCACAGGTCAGGCACAAATAGTCTGTAGAAACATTTGTCTGTAAAATAACTCATCTCACATTTGTTTCTCTTGCACTACTGCAATTCTGCTTTGCTCAGAGAACACAGTGCCTCCCTTGATGCAAGCATGCCAGTATCTGTCCTGTCTCACAATTAATATCAGAGTTAAGAGTGTCTTACATTCTCTTGCTGTTGGTGCGCATTGCATCCCAACTACATCTATTCATCCTAAGTAACTCTTCTTGCCATTTCCTCTTAACTTCCTTTTCTGGCCATGCATATCTCTGATCCCATCCATTATGTCCCTTTTCTTGCTTAATTCTTCATTGGTAACATATTAGAGACTACTCAAACTAACTATATACTTCTCTTGCCCTTTGGGTGACCCAAGTCTTAATTCTTCAAAGGTTCCATCCAACATCATGTAATAATATTGCACTAAGATGGCCTTTGTTTCAGGAAGAAGTTGGGAACCATTAAAAGCACTGAGAAATTTTCCAAAGACAATTCAGGTTTGGGACAATTCAGACACCTGCTCGCTGTCTGCCTGAAGTGTCCATTCATATATCTGTCTGTCTATATAAATAGAAATGTATGCTATATTAACATACAATACTTATATGTATATATTTCTATACAAATATGCTGATGAATATGGTTCTATAAGCATACATCTATTGTATTGCACATAGGAATGTGTGTATATGTACACATGTGTCTATATACATATACACAACATAATCCAAGATACACATATGTATACAAATATACCTATCTGCATAGATCTATACATATATTAATATATACATGTGTATCTATACACACATGCATACATAAGTGTGTATGTCTGGATGTATTCAGATATGTATACACACATACTTTATATTTGTGATACATAAATGCATGTATGTTTATTTTACCTATACCTCTACACACTGTCCAGCTAATCACACAAAAGCGTTCTTTATCCACTTGATTTTTCTTGTGTGGATAGTTAGGCCAAAGTCTTTCAAGTGGTTATGGATCTCATTTAAGGGTCTCTGCAATGTTTTGGGACTTTATGTGATGAGCACAATAGATCTTATAATTTCTTTTTGATTTCGTTTTTTTTTGTTGAAGTCTCAATGACAAGGGCAACTACCCTTATTTTCTTCTTAATATTAATCAGAGAATATTAAGCAGAGAAAGTTATCCCTATTGGCCGTTTTCAAGGAATGTTATATAATTTTAGCATATAAATAAGAGACATTGTTGGAGGAGAGCTTTTAATACAGTGTTTTGATTTATCAAGTAAAAATATTTTCCATGGTCAATAAACAAGGACAGTGGATTTTTTTTCCCTATCTCTCAGTCAATTGTGACTATAAAAATGTGGTTTGCTATAGAATATTTTTTTTGCAAAAACCCAACTATTTCTTTCATGCATACTTAAGATTATTTTCATAAAGATATGTAGACATGGGAAAATAATCACATCAGTTGGAAGCTAGTGGTGTTTTCTAGAGTAGTCTTTTTTATTTTGGTTTTGGTTATACTTAACTTTTATTTCATCCAAGTGCTTGGTATTCTTATTGCTTTCAGGTATCTTGAGAATTAAGGACTGTGAGATCAATGTTTAGCAACTGGATCTCCAAAAGAAAAAATGTATTCATGAATTTAAAATTTAATGTTTAATTTAATAATTTATTTAAATTAATATTTAAATTTAATCTATATTACTAATATTTTATTTGTCATTTTCTTAAGTCTGGACAGCCAACAATACAATAAGTTGTAGAAAGGAGTTTGCAAAATGCAAGAAGAAGATGCAAGACCAAAATTCCATTTTGGAACTCTAAGGACTTGGGACTGGACAGGAAAAGACAGTAACTGAAAAAGCAGTGAACAGTTGGTGCTGGACCCCATTGGAGACAGAAATTGTGTCCTGCTTTCTGCTCTCAAGATACTGAGAGGGTAGCTGGTTTTGGTATTTCTTGAGTGGACCAAGGAAGAGCCCTTCAGTTCCTTTTCTGTAGCTGTCTTGAGGTACTTGCCTGCTTCCTGCTATTCACACTACAAAAAGAGAAACTGGATTTATTCTGGAGGTGCTGACATCTTTCTCTGGATCAAAGGAGGACTCTTGTCTGTGCAAATCCCTTACCAAATGCCTCTTCATTTTAACTACCCCTGTAGTAGTCAGATTAAGTTAGATTGGAAATCTTAGTAAATTAATATCTGGGTGGGTAATAGTAAATTGGTTACTCATTCCCTGTCATTCCCTTGCCCTTTTTGTTAATAAAACTGTTTTATACAGTTGTGTGATCCCTTCCATAAAACCTCTCCTTTCCCAAAATCCCCCTATTTCAAAGTCAAGCCCTGATGGGAGGTAATGATTATAGGTAGCAATATTTTTTAGAAATTTGTATTAGGGAGGCAGCTAGGTGGCTCAGTGGATTGAGAGTCAGGTCCAGAGATGGGAGGTCCTGGGTTCAAATATGACCTCAGTCACTTCCTAGCTGTTTGATCCTGGGCAAGTCATATAACCGCTATTGTCTAGCCCTTTTCTGTCTTAGAATCATTGGTTCTAAGACACAAGGTAAGAGTTAAAAAAAAAAAAGAAATTTCATAAGGAAGAGATTATAGGACAATAACTGGATGGGATGGTAGGGTTAAGTAGAGGGATGAGTTTTTGAAGGCAACAGGGAAGGAACCAAAAAAAAAAAACAGAGAAAGATCAAACATTAAGGGGAGAAATAGTATCATTGCAGAGTAGAGGGGTTAGTCTTGATGAGAAGGGTCACCTCCTGGTCAGAGACTGGAGTTAAAAAGAGAATAGGGATAACATCAAGGGTTTTTGAGGTGCAGAAAAGGAGAACAGAGGGAACTCCCTGTTGAATGGCCTCTAAGTTCCCTGGTAAAATATGAGGCCAGGTTTGTTGTTGAAGGGGAAGAAGGCATATTGGGGTTGCTGTGAGGACAGAAAAGAAGGCTTTGAGAAGCTACTGGTTGGAGTGTGATAGAAAGTTTGTCAAGAAGGGAGAAAAAGATTCCTTCCTGAATCAAGGGCCCTATTGAGAAATGCATGCCATAAATTGGCAAAGAACAGAGAATTTGACAGCAAGGAGCAGGGGCAGGGAAGGGGAAGGTGGGGTTAATCCAGGGCTGGGGTTTAGAAAGGCACAAATGGCAACAGAACAAGGGTTTCCAAAGTTGAAGTCTGTGTATGAAGACAGTTGAACTGGTTAATTATAGCCTCAAGATGGGAAGGGAAGAACGTGAGGCCAGAACTGGAAAGACAGCCAGGGACACACTGAGAAGTAGAGTGCCTAGAGATGACCTTGGGGAGGAAGCCTACTGACAGTCATGGAAAGAGAAGAGGCTAAATTCTGGAAGAGTAATCCTAGAACTGTAGAGGAAAGTGGCTATGAGAGCAAAGATGGGTGGACCTTTTGGGGTATGGAAGTGAAGGTGCAGGTCAGGAGGGCCGAAGAGTTAGAAGAGCTAGAAGAGAAGGTCAGATGTGTGAGGAGACAGCACCGTGGACCCACGAGCGCCAACTACGAGGCTCTTCTATTCTTGCACTGATTTCCAAATGCTTTAGGTTGGAGCATCTCATCAGCTCCGTGATGGTTAGGGATGGTGTCTTCTTTGTAACGTGCTTCCTACCTCAACGAGCCTATTACCAACTGTTAAATGGGAAGGCAATGAGCACTTATTAAGTGCTTTATTAATTTATTATTTATATGGCATACATTTATTAAGCACTGTACTAAGTAGTGCCAGGCTCTGTGCTAAGCATTTTCCAGATATAATCTTGTCTGGTCCTCACAACAGCCCTGAGAGACACGTGCTATTACGATCCCCATTTAAATGTTGAGGAAACTGAGGCAGCAGAGTTTAAGTCACTTGCTCAGGTTCCCATAGCTAGTAAGTGTCTGAGGCTGTTATGTGAACTCAGATCATCCTGAAGCCTCTCTCTCTATCCATGGCACCACCTAGCTGGCTCTACATACTTATTTATTGGTAATTGGGTTTGGTTGGCTGACTGATTTTGATAAATTTATGGATGATAAAATCTGTAACAATTTAAGGGGAAGTTGGGGAAGTGCCGGTACATCCCTTATGAGGCTGACCTGGAAAGCACCTACCATACTTTCCCACAACAGGTGCCTGCGTCAGAGACAAAACAATGAACTGAGATAATAACAGCTCATATTTCTAGAGCTCTGTCTCACACACACACACACACACACACACACACACACACACACACACACACACACACACACACACTCATTTGACCTTCACAAAACCCCCGAAAGGTAACAAGTCAGTCATTATAAGGTAAATAGTATCATCAGTGGCTTCAGTCCGAGGCTAGCTGTGGCACCTGTTAGAGGAAAGGGTTAATTTCCAGGGTGGAGGGGATGAGGTGGTCTGACTTAGTTTCCCTCCACAACTCTCAAATTCTGACTCATTACCAGCCATCCCTTCCCCAATAGATGAGGAAACTGAGGCTCCAAGAGGTTATTTTCCCATAGTTCTTATAACCAGAACCGAAACACGATAAGTTCTCAATTTAGACTTAGAACTTCCAAGCAAAGAAACTCCCTATACGGGTGCAGGTGGGTGCCTGGAGCTTGTGTCTTACCAGGGTCACACAGCTAATGTGTGTCAGAACTCGAACCTAGCACTCTTTCTCTTACCATTCCAGCCCAGGTAAATAAGACCACGTCCTGTCTAAAGATTTTGTCATCTTAAGCAGAGTGCTGTGTCCCTAATAGATACTTCATAAATGCATTAAGTCTAATTAAAATTAAATCCAGCAGACCTTCTCACCCAGCAGCTGAGCCTGAAGTCAGGAAGACTCGAATTCAAATGCAGCCTCAGGCATTACTTACTATTATATGATCTTGGGCAAGTCTCTTAATTGCTATCTGCCTCAGTTTCCTCAATAGTAAAATAGAGATAAGGGGTTTGTTGTGAGAATTAAATGAAATTATATGTGCACATATGTATTTATATAATTAAAACTCTTTCCTTCTGATTTAGAATCAATACTAAGTATCAGTTCCAAGGCAGCATAGAAGTAAGGACTAGGCAATGGGGGTTAAATGACTTGTCCAGGGGCACACAGCTAGGAAGTATCTGAACCCACATTTGAACACAGGACCTCCAGTCTCCAGGCCTGACTCTCAATCCACTGAGCCACCTAGCTGCTGAAAGATAATGTTTATAAAATGCATAGCACAATACCTGTTGTATAGTAGCTGCTTCATAAATGCTTGTTTTCTTCCTTCTAGCCTCCTGAGAACTCAGGAAGACCTGAGTTCAAATCTTGCCTCTGATAGGTTCTAGCTATAACATCCTGGACAAGTCACAAAGTCTCTGTATATGTTGCAGAGAAGATGTCAACCTGCAGTAATAGAGGTAGTTCCCTTAAAGGAGAGTTCCTCATACCAAAGTAACCACAGTTTCGGTCCTGATTCTCTTCCTATGGAGGTGACAGAGTATAGTGGCAAAGGCATCTATTCGAGATTCAAAGGCCTTGAGGGCAAGTTCTGTCTCTGAGAGATGCTTGCTGGATTTGTGCCAGTCCTGGGTTCTTTCGCACGTGGGTTGGGCTAGATGATCAGTCAGCCAATATCTATTTATTAATTAATAAGTTCATATTCATTACACATTTATTGTGAACCATGTACTACCCTAAGCACTAGGAAATTTTTTTAATGAAAAAGAAAGACAAGGAGCTTATAATCTAATGGGGGGGGGGGGTAGAATGTGCAAAAGGAAACTGAAAAGAAGTAGGGCCCACTTGGGGGCATTCTGGCAAAGCCCAGGCTCATCACCAAATGGGAAATGAAGAGATGGATGGCTCCCTTTCACTTCTCAAATCCTGTAATACCTTGTGGGCAGGTGACTTACCTTCCCAGAAGCTCAGGTCCCTTATCTGTAAAATGAAAGACCTGGGCTAGATGGCTTCTAATGCCTCTGTTGGCTCTAGATCTGGGGTCTCATGACCAGATGGACAAGACTTTTCCTCTTCCTAACTTTCCCATTACTGTAAGGGGCAACACCATCTTCCCACTCATCCAGGCTTATAAATAGCAGTGATCCCCAACTCCTCACTCTCTCTCACCTCCTATGACTAATCTGTTGCCAAAGCCAATCCATTTTACCTTCACTTCACCTCTTAAATAAGCCCCCGTCTCTCCTCTGACTCTGTCACCCCCTCCTCCTCACCATCTCAGGCCTTGATTAATTGTTATTAATTTAAACCCTCACCATCTGTCTTAGTATTGATTCTAAGAATGGATGAGTGGCAAGGGCTAGGCAATGGGGGTTAAGTGACTTGCCCAGGGTCACACAGCTAGGAAGTATCAGGCTACATTTGAACCCAGGACCTCTGGTTTCCATCCCTGGCTCTCTATCCACTGAGCCACCTCACTGCCCTTGCTTTCCAACCTTCTTACTCTTTACTCTCCTTCACATACTTTACAGTTCTCCTTGCCCTTCCTTGAACAAGCCACTCCATCTCCATGAATTTTCACAGCTTGTCCTTCATACCTGGAATTCTCTTTCTCCTCATCTCCATCTCTTGATTTGTTTGGCTACCTTCAAGGTCTAGCTAAAAATTCTACCTTCTACAAGGAAACTGTTTCAGATCCCTCTTAATGTTAGTGCCTTTCCTCAATTGACTATTTCTGATGTATCCTTTATAATATATAGCTTGTTTGCATGTAGTTGTTCGTTTATTGTCTTTCTATTAGACTGAGCACGGATCCATTTTTTCTTTTTCTTTTTCTTTAAAAAAAATCCTTACCTTCTGTATTAGAATCACTACTAGGTATTGGATTCAAGGCAGAAAAGTGGTAAGGATTAGGCGATTGGGGTTAAGTGACTTAGTCAGGGTCACAGAGTTAGGAAGAATATGAATTCACATTTGAACACAAGACCTCTCTTCTCAGTCCACTGAGCTACCTTGATGCTACTGGTGTATTTTCATTGCCAGACTCTTTGTTGACTGCATTTGGGGTTTCCTTGGCAAAAATACTGGAGTAGTTTGTCATTTCCTTCTCTAACTCATTTTACACAAGAGGAAACTGAGGCAAATAGGTTTATTAAGTGAGTTGCCTGCAGGATCACACAGGTAGGAAGTGTCTGAGGCCAGATTTGAACTCAGAAAGGTGAGTCTTTCTATGTTCAGGCTCATCACTGCACTAGGCACTGGATAAACGTTTACTGATTGGCCGATCCAACTCAAACCCCACCTCGTTATTTTTGCAGGTGGAGAAACTGAATCTCATAGGTAAAGTGATTTGCCCAAGGTCACCCAGCTTGAAGATAGCAAAGGCAGAAAAAATACCAAGGTTTAATGGTCAGTTGTGTGTCCCCTCCTCCCCTTTCCCCAACTTTTTTGGCAGAGATTCAACTGTTCTTTTAGAGAGTTCTTTTGTGCAAAGAAATGACTCACTTTATCTGGTTATGAGATCTGAAGGGCAGCAAGTTTTTACATTTTTGCCTTGAATCATGACCCATTGCCAGGAAGGCTTCCAACTCCAGGAAATCTTATAAGAGAAACACTGACAACCCCTGACGTGCTGAGGAGTGGCTGGTATGAGGTGATGCTTGAGTCAGAAAGAATGGGCAACAACCACCCAGGTGAAAGACCAAGTGTCTGTCTCATCATGAAACAGGCCAAATAATCCAGAAGGTGGCCTTCCGTGCTGTGACCCGAGGGCCAGGGAGGGCTATCCTACTCATTTCCCTCCCTGCTCCCTCTGCATTTTGAACCCACCTCAAAGGGAAGGCAGTATGGAACAGTGGTCAGAAGGTATAAGTTTGAATCCCAGCTTTGTCACTCATTTACTATGACTTTGGACCTCCCTGATCTGGACCTCAGTTTTTTCATTGGTTAGAGCACTGAGCTTGGAATTGGGAAGAATTGCCTTCCTGAGTTCAAATCCAGTCTCAGACATTTATTAGTCATGTGACACTGGACAAGACACTTAACCCTGTTTGTCTCAGTTTCCTCATGAGAAAAATATGCCAGAGAAGGAAATGGCAAAGTATTTCAGTCTCTCTCAAGAAAACTTCAAATGGATCATGAAGAGTTAGGCACGACTGAAACTACTGGGCAACAACAAGAAAAAGGAGATGGCTTTTGAGATCCCTTCTAGTCCTGAATGGATGGTCCCACTTTTCCTCTACGGAAAGGAGCAAAGTGACATGGAAAAAGCACTAGAAAACTCAGGTTTCACTTCGGTTTTGTGACTGACATCCCTCTCGGAGACTCAATTTCCTCACTCTGTAAAATAGAGGAGATGTCTCCTATTAATAGCTAGCATTTATATAGCACTTTAAGACTTTCAAAGTGCTTTATAATTATGATCTCATTTATCCTCACAAACAACCCTGGCAGGTAGGTGCTGTTGTTATTCCCATTTTACAGATGAGAAAACTGAGTCTGAGAAATTAGAAGATTTGCCCAAGACCATCAAGCAGTAGATGTCTGAGGCAGGATTTGAACTATGTCTCCTTGAGTCCAAGCCTAGTGCTCTGTCCACTGGGACACCTAGCCACTTGCTCAGATCATATCATTTCAAATCAACTCTTTGTGACCTCATCTGAGGTTTTCTTGGGGAAAACATTTCCCATTTCTTTCTCCAAATAATTTTACAGGTGAGGAAACTGAGGCCAACAGGGTCAAGTGACTTGCTCAGGGTCACCCAGATAGGAAATGTTTGAGACCAGTTTTGAACTCAGGGAGATGAGTCTTTCTTGATTCCAAGCCCAGTACTCTATCCCCTGCGCCCTCTAGTGCCCTTGTTATGAGCATCTCATGAGATAATAAAAAATAGCTAACACAACGCTTCTTTAAAAATTTTAAAGGCTTTTCCATATGGGAGCTGGACATCTTTGGACATGCCCAGTTCAAACATGGATGCTCTTGAGGGTCTCCACATTAGGGCATGCCCAGGGAAGTCCTGGGTTTCACAGATATGAGCTCATTTGGGTCTCGAAACCACCCTATGAAGTCGTTCACATAGGTATCACCATCATTCTCATTTAATGGATGAGGAGTCAATGGCTCAGAGACATACAGTTTGCTGCAGAAATGTGAAAGCTATAAAATCCGAGGCCTCTGTATAAGGGTGTGCAATCATGTGTCCCGTTTTTCAGAAGCACCCTTGGGCTAACTCTTAATCTTTACTCACTTCAGCACCTTTGGTTTTCTCTGTGTTGTGTTTTTTTCTGTCTGAGCTTCCTGCTGCTGCACCCTCAGATGACTCTATTCTACAGAATAGTCAATGATGCCTCTGAGTTTTGCAATAGATGATTGCATCAATTAAATATTGTGATATAGCTGCCCTCTGCCCTCCCTCTCCCTGCTCTGGGCTGGTAGCAGAGTAACTGGCAAAGCCTGGATGAGGTTTTTCAACAGTGCAGGGAGAAAGGAGTTGTCCTCCAAGGCATTGCAAGGGGGCATGCATTGGATGGCAACTCTTCTCTCTTGCATCTTTGTCCTCTTCTCCCTCAAGTACACATAGCCATGGACAGGGCGCGGGCCTAGGCGGTACCCAAGGCCATGTCAATCCAGGATTCTTTGGGGCATGTTTTCCTGCAATCTGTCCTGGCCCATATATATACCTGGGGGCAGGGCTGAGTTTTATGAGTAAGCAGGAGCTGGCATCTGCCTTCTAGTGTTACCTGAGGGCTCCCAGATCATTGCCTTCCCTATATACACAACATAAAATGTCTCCCACATTGGTCTGTCCCTGGTGCCTCAATTCCACTATGAATGAACTCCTTTGGGTCTTTTCCCATGGTCTTGTAAGAAATGCACTCCACCCAGGATATAATCATTAAGCCTTATAAGGTGGCACCTCTAGGAGAATCCACTGATAACTGTTCAGAGCAAGATACATTTGTCAGGGTAGAGGGTGATGAAAGTGCCAGGGAATCTGACATGATTTCTTTTAAAAAATCCCACACCTCTGAAAATCTGGGATTTGGGGATGGAGGGATGTGATGGATTACTGGGAGATATTCATTAAAGGAGAGAAAGCACCAAAAGCAAGTCTTTCTGCATAAAAGCATAGCTAAAAAGGTGTGATTGTTATCCTCATTTTCCAGATAACATTTTCCAGATTTTACAGCTACCCAGTCTGCTCTGTGCCCCCCATTGACCCCTGCCTAGACTCAAAATCATAGATCTCACAAGTTGGCTTTATGGAATTCCCAGCAGGAAAGAAAGATCCAAACTCATGTGTGCTTCTTATAGTTTATTTATGCCCTGTGATATTCCTAGTACTGATTGGAGTAATGAAAAGGTAGGACTGAGACCTAAGAAAAAGTTATGGATAGTATTCTCTTTTTTTTAAACTTTACCTTCTGTCTTAGTATCAGTTCTAAGGCAGAAAGCAGCTAGAACTAAGGGAGACTTGCATCATCACTTAACTTGCCTAGGGTCACACAACTAGGAAGTATCTGAGGCCATATTTGAACCCAGGGCCTCCCGATTCCAGACCTGGAGCTTTATCCATTGAGCCACCTAGTGGCCCCCTATCTACCTCTTCCACCCTTATGGATAGTATTCTTAAGTGTGCCCTTCTCTACCCCTTCTTCTTGGCTTAATAAAATGTTATTTTTTCCTTTAGCACACAGTTTGAGTCCCATCCCTTCCATGAGGCCTTCCTTGACTACAGAGATGCTTCAAGAGGTTATGGGCAGGGTATCAGACTTAGAGGAAAAATTAGGTTCAAATCCTGCCTCTGATACTTCGTAGCTAGAAAAGTCACTAGATCTCTAAATCTCAACTTCCTCATCTGTAGGTTTAATAATACCTGCAGTTTCTATATCCCAGTTTTCTTGGGAGTTTAAAGTGAGAGAATGTAAACTTTAAAAAGCTAAATAATGCTCTTCTCTCTAACATGTAGGCTCTGACTTCTTATTGTGTTATATTATCACTTACATGTTTTGTAGTTATTTAACATTTGATGTGGAACTGTGGGAAAATCTCTTCCCTGCTTTAGGTTTCAGCCACCCCATTTGTAAACTAAAGGGGATGAATGATTTCTCTAGATGATTTCTCAGATCTTCTTTGGCTCTAAATGTGTTTATGATTCTATGCAGACCCATCTTATTTCCATAGCTAGATTGTCAATTGAAAAAAGGACCATGCCTTTTACGTTCCTGTATTCCCCATACTACCTAGAATGATGTCTGTAAAAGCTTAGACCCTCATCAAAGGTTAGTGGACTGAAAAAAAAATCAACTGAGTTTGCAGCTAACAAGAATGGACACTAAGTAAGCAGGTCTTTGCCCCCTTGAAAAAACTCTCAACCAAACCTTCTTACAGCTCTCTGAATTGAAGTCTTTCCTAAGGAAATTTTCTCTCCTTTCTAAGGAGATTTTCTGATTCTGATCAAGGAAGGAGTTATCATCAGTCTATAGGGAAGAAGGACTATGAATGGAAAATGAAAGTGGTGAACTTGGTGAAGAAAGCAGGGAGGGAGGCAGATGAAGTGTGTGTGTGTGTGTTTGCCTCTGTCTCTCTGTGTCTGTGTCTGTGCCTGTGTCTGTCTCTGTCTGTCTGTTCAGGCTGATTCAAGGATGCCGGTGAGATGACTGCTTAGACAGGAACTAGCTATATAGCATCATTGGTCTGGAGTTTGAAGGGCCTTTAGAATTCCAACCCCCTCATTTTAGAGCTATGGAAATTATTGACCCAGGGAGACGATATTGCTTGCCCAAGTTCACATAAGTAGTAAGCATCAGAGGTGGGATTTGAACATAGATCCTTTGATTCCCAATGTCCTTTCTGCTGTACCATTCTGTCTCCTTAATTAATATGAATCTTTATTTTGTTTAAATCCCTTACTTTTTGTGTAATAACAACTCTAAGACAGAAGGGCAAAAGCTAGGTACATGGAGTTAAGTGACTTTCCCAGGGTTCACATGCTAGGAAGCATATAAGGCTAGATTTGAACCTGGCTCCCCTGGACTCCAGGTCTGATGCTCTATTCACTGAGCAAACTTGCTGCCTTGCTACAAACACTTATTGCCTTTCTCTATAAAGATACTGCATTTGGATCTGTATCCCAAAGAGCTAAAAAGACAGGGAGAAAACACCTATTTGTACAAAAGTATTTATAGCCATGCTCTTTGTGGTGGCAAAGAATTGGAAACTAGAGTGATGCCCCTCAATTGGGGAAAGGCTGAACAAACTGAAGTGTTTGACAGTGATGGAATACGATTGTGCTTTAAGAAACAATGAGCAAAAAAGAAGAAGAAAGAAAGAAACAATGAGCAAGATGATTTTAGAAAGAGCTGGAAAGACCTATGTGAACTGATGCAGAGTGAAATAAGCAGAACCAGGAGAACATAGTACACAGCAATAGCAATATTGTAGGATGATCAACTGTGACGGACTTGGCTACTCTCAGCAATACAGTGATCCAGGACAATTCTGAAGGACTTAGAACAAAGAATGCTCTCCACTGCCAGAGAAAGAACTGCTGGAGTCGGAGAGCAGATAAAAGCATATGATTCTTCACTTGTTTATTTGTGTTTTTGTTTGGGGGTTTGGTTTTATATAATTATTCACTTACAAAAACGAACAATATGGAAATATTTTGCATGACAATACGCGTATAACTCAGATTGAATTATTTTTCAGCTCTAGGAGGGGGGCAATTTGGATGATATAACTTCAGAAAATTTATGTGGAAATTTGTGATTATATGTAATTGTTAAAAAAGATACAATACTTGGTACCTGCAGGATACAAAGTTGAGTAAGACACAGTCTCTGCCTTCAAGGGGTTACAATATAGTAAGAGAGAGAAGAAAATATAACTCATTTAAATAACCCCTACAAAATTTTTTTCTACCTAAAAACTCTGTGAGCTAGAAAGTAAACCTATTGTTGTCTCTGTTTTACAGGTTAGGAAACTGAGGCTGAGAGGTCAAGTTAGCTTATGGTCACCTAGCTAAGAAGCATTCCAATTCTGAATCCCATACTCTTTCCAGTAATACTAAATATATCCAGATACCTAGGATAGGGTTAAATGAAGAGTGCAATGTGCCATTAAAGTTAAAATGACATAGAAAATAGATTGCCATTGGAATTCAGAGGCAGGAGAGATCAATTTTTATTGAGGAAATTAGTTAATTTAATGAACACTTATTCATTTATTCTTTCAGATGTCAACAACCTGGGATTTCCTTGATGTGGGAACACTCTCCACCAGCTCCGGTTGTATCTCTTCCATTTCTTGCCATGATGACTTTCTGGCCCGCAATGAATAAAGCAAAGATTTTATTTGTATAATTTGTTATAAACCATTCCAGGGGTGACCCTTTCCAAATCTCTATAGATGGGTGGTCCTCCATAGATTCACATACTATCTGGTGTAGCTTCCACAGTCTGTAGAATTTACAACCCTCTGATATGGCCTTTAAGAATCCAGGGTTTCTGGGGCAGTGAGGTAGCTCAGTGGATTGAGAACCACATCCAGAGATGGGAGGTCCTGGGTTCAAATGTGACCTAAAATACTTTCCAGCTGTGTGGCCCTGGGCAAGTCACTATTTAACTCCCATTGCCCAGCCTTACTACTCTTCTGCTTTAGAACCAATACACAGTATGGATTCTAAGATGGAAGGTAAGGATTTAAAAAAAATACAGGGTTGCTTTCATGCCACAATGAGGTGTTGGAATAGGTAATAGGGGACAGTGGTAAGAGCTCAGGATATAGAATCAAGGACTATGAGTTAAAGCCAGGTTCTACTCAACCCCCTGTGTGCTCTTAGAGAAAAGAAGTGATGGGGAAGGGAATCAAGCATTAATTTAATTTATTTTTTAAATAATCCTTGCCTTAGAATCCATTCTGGGGGTAGGTGGGTGGCTCAGTCATGGGAGGTCCTAGATTCAAATCTAGCCTTAGATACTTCCCAGATGTGTGACCCTGGGAAAGTCACTTAACTCCAATTGCCTAGTCCTTATTTCTGCCTTGGAATCAATAATTAATATTGATACTAAGACAGAAGGTAAGGGCTTAAGGGGGAAAAAAAGAAGAATGTATACTAAGTATCAGTTCTAAAGCAGAAGAATGTTAAAGACTAGGCAACTGTAGTTAAGTAACTTGCCCAGGGTCACACAGCTAGGAAGTATTTGAAGTCATATTTGAACCCAGGACCTCTGGTCTCCAGGCCTGACCTTCTATCACTGAGCCACCCAGCTGCTCTATGTGCCAAGCACTTTTTATGAAAATTACTTCATCTGATCCTTACTCAACCTTTTGAGGCAAGTGGTATTATTTCCCCAATTTTCAGTGGAGGAAACTGAGGCAAACAGAGGCTGAGTCACTTATACAGAGTAGTGTCTGAGACTGGATTTGAACCCAGGTCTTTCTGACTGGGGACCAGTTGCCTCAGGGCCCCAGAAAAGTGAAGGATTTGTGTTGGCTGGTCCCTAAGGTTTCTTGGGTTTCATTGGAGTTCTGGAGGCTCTGGGGCACCCTCCTCCTGGGTGGATGATTTTGTTCAATGCTATTTAGGCTGAGTTGATGATAGGCTGGTTTATTGAGCAAATGCACTCATCTGTTTCCCAACTACCACCCCTTGGCAAGGTGAGGCAGGAGATGCTTCAAAGGGAAACAAGACACGGCCCCAACCATCATCGAGCTTGGGAAAGAGGTGGCAGTCTTTTAGCTGGTCCTTGCAGGATGGCTGAAATGCCAGTGGGAGGACCCAGGTGGAGGATGTTTTAGGCCATGGACAAAGGTGTCAGTGTAGGCTGCAGGAAGCTGAGACCTGCTTCTCCTCTTCCTCCTCCACTTGGCTGCCATTATCCTCCAGGGGCTGGCCAGGAGCCTTGGCCTCAGTGAAACTGGTAGCCGCATGAGCCTGCTGCCAAACATATTGGACCCTTCAGGAAACATGATGTGGTAACGGCAGGGAAGATAATTAGGGTGACAGGGTGGAAACAGCACTAATCCCAAAACTTGTCTTACTTGTGTGACCTTAGACAAGTCATTTAATCGCTGTGGCCTAAAGTTCAACAGCATAAAGTCAGAGAATTTGACTAGGTCAGGGTTTCTTAATTTAGGATCGAACAGACTTTAAAATATATATTTTGGGGGGGCAGCTGGGTGGCTCAGTAGATTGAGAGTCAGGCCTAGAGAAGGGAAGTCCTGGGTTCAAATCTAGCCTTAGATGCTTCCTAGCTGGATGGCCCTGGGCAAATTACTACTTAATCCCCAAAGCCTAGCCCTTACTGCTCTTTTGCCTTGGAACCAATACCCAGTTTGGATTCCAAGATGAAAGGTAAAGGTTTTTAAAAATAAAAATAAAAAATAAAATATATATTTTATTACTATTTAAACATAATTGGTTTTCTTTGCAACACTATTTCACCTTCTGTCTTAATTTTTTTTAAATTAACTCTTATCTTTCATCTTAGAATCAATACTGTATGTTGGTTCTAAACGGTAAGTGCTAGGCAATAGGGGATAAGTGACTTGCCCAGGATCACTCCAGTAAGGAAATATCTGAGGCCAGATTTGAACCCAGAACCTCCTATCTCAAGGCCTCCACTGAACCACTTAGCTGCCCCTACCTTCTGTCTTAGAATAGGTTCAAAAGAGAACTGAAATTATTAGAGCAGTGATGGCAAACTTTTTAGAGACCTTAGAAACCAAGTACTCAAATTGTAATCCTCACGATGCCCCCTTAACCCAGACAGGGAAAGGAAGAAGTGCTCCCACTGATCTGCTAGGCAAAGGGGCAGATCATGTGAGAAATGTCCTCATGGAGAGAAGGAGAAGAGCAACCCCCTCCAGCATGTGTGCCATAGGTTCGCCAACACAGTGCCAGTCAATTGGGGCTAAGTGACTTTCCCAGGGTCTCATAGCTAAGAAGTTTCTGAGACCAGATTTGAACCCAAGTGCTCCCAAATCCAGGTCTGGCACGCTAATCCTCTATCCATTGTGCCATGTAGTTGACCTTATATTTTTGCTTAAGTCACTTAAAAGCATTATTCAGAGAAGAGGTCCTTAGGCTTTACCAAATTGCTCAAGGGAATCCATGATATGAGCAAAAATGAAGAACGCCTGGGCTAGATAATCTCTAAAAGTCCCCTCTACTTCTAACATTCTGTGTTCTATGTTTAAGCACCTGATGTTCCAAGGTCCCTTTGCGCTTTAACAGGCTTATGTCCTAAAGCTTTTTCAAGGTGCCTACTAGGTAGGACATTTTATAATCCCATGACTGGACATTCAGGCCAGTGGTGGACTAGGGAGGTGGGAGGAGAAGGGATCACTTTTAGAGGCTTGGAGAGAACCTCCATTTGAGGATCAACCTACTCTAGACCCTTTGGGGGCAAAATTTCCAGGCTGAGAGTCAGGAGATGGGAGAAGCTGTGCTGTCAAGAGCCTGAGTGAGGAATGACCTCACTGGAGCCACAGTAAAGAGAACATGATTTAGGCCTGAATGAGATAATGGATTTTATTATCTATGTTACTTCCCCTTTATTATCCATGATGTGAGGAACTAGAGGATTACCGTGGAACTTTCCTAGAACATGACTCTCCCTTACTCAGTGACAGTTTTTACAAGTTCCTTCCAAAGGGCCATAAAAAATCCTCCTCCACAATTTTACACACACGGGTTATTAAAAACATGGAAAGGCAAGGCCTAGAAAATATGAGAAGGAAATTTCCTTGTTCTTCTGCCCAGCACTTTATAAATATTACCTCACTTTTTTTTTTTAAGTCTTCCCTTAGTATATAATTTCTAAAGCAGAAGCAAGGGCTAGGCAGCTAGGTTTAAGTGACTTGTCCAAGGTCACACAGCTAGGAAGTGTCTGAAGTCATATTTGAACCCAGGTCCTCCCAACTTCAATCTTGGCTCTCTATCCACCATGCTACCTAACTGCCTCCTCATTTCTTTTTCACAACATAGTGGGAGATAGGTGCTATTATTACAGTTGAGGAACCCGAGGCAGGCTAAATTACTTGCCCAGGGTCACACTGCTGAATGTATGAGGCCAAATTTGGATTTGGGTCTGTCCTGACTCCAGGACCAATTCTCTAACCATTGTGCTACCTAGCCATCCTTCACGCACCTGTCAAATTGATATTCTTAAAGCCCAAGTCTGTCCTTATTACCCCTCTGCTACAAAGCTTTGGTAGCTCACTAGTGATGAGACACTCCTGACTCCAGACCCAGTGTGGTGTCCACTGAGTCACCTAGCTGCCTTCTCCTTCTCTTTATGTAAACTATATTCCATTTACATGATTATTCACAATACTCATCTCAGAATCCCACTGGTCCCCTCCCAGCTGTAATTAGCAATGGAGAATGGTGCTTTGCCCCAGGGCCCTGATGATGGGGAGGAGGAGAGGGGTGGTGCAGGACACGCTTCCTCCCTTACCCAATACCTGTCAGTCCTCTTCAAGCCTTCTTTCAGTTGAGAATTATCACTAAGGTCAGCCTCTCATGAGCTTGACTTTCCTCTCCTGACTGAACTACTTCCCCTTATGCTGCCTCGGTGTCATTGGCACTCCCATCTCCCACATCCCAACTGTTTTTGCCCCAAGTTATGGTTTGATATACTTCATTAAGTCCTCCCCAGCTTTCATGCATTTTAACATGGTAACATATTTCTCCCTGTTGACATTCTTGCTATTCATCCTTTAAGGCTCAGATCAGAGGCCACTGTGATACTTTCCCTAAAACTCCTTACACTCCCCCCAAAGGGATCCCTTTGTTCCAGAGCCTCCCATTGGCTTTTTTTTTATACTTACCTTTTGTCTTGGAACCAATACTGTGTATTGGTTCCAAGACAGAAGAGTGGTAAGGGCTAGGCAGTGGGGGTTAAGTGACTTACCCAGGGTCACACGGCTGACAAATGTCTGAGGTCAGATTTGAACCTAGGACCTCCCATCAAAAGACCTGGCTCTCAATCTACTGAGCTACCCAGCTACCTCCTCCCATTGACTTTTAATATGTGGCTCTTGTTCCCTTAATTATATTCTTATTTGTATTATATAATTTAGTATCATAGAGAGGCAGAGTGAATAAAGGACAAGCCATAGAGTCAGGAAGATCTGAGTTCAAGTTCTGTTTATGAAACATTGTCTATATGACCATAGAAGGCATTTATCCTCTCACTTATCCTACTCTCTAAGATGCGGATCCTACTCTCTAAGAAGCTAAATTGCAGAGCTGTTGACTTGCATTGATAGTGTTTCCTCACTGGAAGTTCTCTATACCAGTAAAACCACAGGTCTAGTCCCTATCCTTATCTTAGTATTATAGGATTTAGAAGTTGATGTTGGCTTTTCATTTTAGAGATAGGAAACTGAGGCCCAGAGAAAGTGAAGTGCCTGCTCCAGATTATACAGGTTGAGCCAGGATTTGAGTCCTCAGACTCCAAATCCAATGCTCTTTCTAGCATATCAAACAACATCAATTAAACAATCAATATTTATTAAGCACTTCCTCTGTGCCAGGCATATGTGCTAAGGGCTGGGGATACAAAGAGAGACAATAGACAGTCTCTGCCCTCAAGGAGCTTACAGTCTAATGAGGGAGACAAGTGTAAACAAATACATTCAAAGCGAGTTATATACAGAATAAAGAAAAAATAATTAATAGAGGGGGAGCTTAGAAGAGTTAAGGAAGGCTTCTTGTAGAAGATGGCATTTTAGTTGGATCTTAAAGGAAGCCAGGGAGGTCAGTCAGTAATTGGAACAGAAAAGGGAGAATATTCAAGGCTTGGAGGACAGCCAGAGGGAGTGCCCAGAGCCAAAAGATGGAGTATCTTGTTCATGGAAGAGCCAGGAAGTCAATGTTAGCTCCTTTGTATACCAGTTACCCCCACTAGATTATAAGCTTCATGAAAGCAAAAACTGTGTGATTTTTCATTTTTGAATCCCTGGAACCTTGTTTGGTGTCTTAAACATTTAGCACCTTTTCCTCCACATGCAATCTGTTGCAAAGTCTTCTTGTTGACTCTATTTTCATAACATCTTTCTTCAGACACTGTCACCATTCTGGTGTAGGTCTTCATTATTGCATGAAATGTCTGGACTATTGCTGTAACCTTCTGATGGGTCTTCCTGTCTCTTATCTCTCCTCACTCCACTCTAGCCTTCACTAAGCTCTCAAATAAATGTCATTGCAACTATTCAATAAGCTGTAGTGACTCCCTTTCCTTTCCAGAATCAAATATAAAAATCGTGTGACTTTTAATAGCCCTTCATATGGTGGCCCCTTCCTACCTTTCCAGTCTTCTGATACCATCTCCTCCTCCTATTATTCATGCTACTCCCTCTGCTCCCCACTTCCCAAACCACATACTCTGGGATTTAGTGACATTGGCCTTCTTGCTCTATCCAGGGTATTTTCATTGGCTCTACTTCATGCTTGTGTGAAGACTTCCCCCAATGGAATGGGCAGATCATAACAGTTTGTTTGGTCGATGAGAAATTTGGATGCCTCAGTTTACCTCTCTGCCCTTTGAGAAACCTCAATGCCAAGCACCCCTGTTTTGGGGTTGAACTATAGACTTTAGAGCTGTTTAGGAACCCTTGACACAGGTGGGATTTGTGGACATAGCTAATGATGAGTTCCTTTTATTTGTTTTGGAGGCTTTCCTTATTGAGTTAAGTCTCCTCTCAAGAGCCCAGCTCCTTGCCTTTGATGTGACATAGCTGACCCCTAGTTGATACCCCTGAGGCTGACTGCAAAGAGGTTTGCAACCTGTTTGTGGTTTGTCTCTACAGGCTTGCCATTGCAGATTCTCCAGAGGGTATAAGAGACCCCTCCAAGTCCAGACTCTCTTCAGAGTTGGCAATTAGCATGGTGTTTTCTCCCAGGGTGGAGTTGACATTGGAGCTGGCATTTAGAGTGGTGCCTTCTCCCAGGGATACAGTTCCCGGAGTCCCCAGGAATGCAGGCCCTGTTGGTATTGGTGCTGGACTCTGATTGGTGGCCAGTGTTGGACCCTATCCCTATTCCTGATTAAAGACTTAGGTAGTTCTTTATTATTTCCAAGTTAACAGTTCCAATGACCAAGAAGTTGGCTCTGTGGAGGGCTTAGAGTTTGGTCAGACGTTGAAGCCCCAAGGTCATCCATTACATCCCTAGCCATCCTGACTTCTGTCTTGCCACTGGACTTCGATGACTCTGGCATACAGAGGCTGAACACTTTGGGCAGCTCTGTCTCACAATGAATTTACCTGAGTCAAGGCAATGTCATTGGGCCTCAATGCAAACCAAAGACAAACAACAACTCCATGCTACATATGAATTCTGTCCCTCCTCATCTCAGTCTTTTTGCTTCCCTGGTTTCTTTCAACTTCCAGCTCAAATCGTCCCTTCTGCAAGAAACTTTTCCAAATCCCATTGGATGCTAACACTTTTCCTCTGTTTGTTCTCTTCATTTTATCCTATCTATAGTTCATTTTTATGTTTTCTCCCTCATCAGACTGGGAGCCCCTTGAAGGGGGTTTTTGGCTTTTCTTTATGCTCCATCCCTTAGTATAGTATCTGGTACATAATGGGTACTTAATAAATACATGTTGCCTGACATAGTTGATACTAATGTTTATTGAAGTTAAAGCCTATTTTTAGCTAATAATTTATCTGAGAGGTCTCAGAAAATAACCCAAGATTCTGAAATGGAGAAGGTTGGAAAGTCTGTCCCAGTTTTACAAAAGGCCAAACACTTATCCCCACACTTCTCCCATAAATGGGCATGGAGACTGGGATTGTCAAGGATGAGAGGACAATTTTAGAGTCTTGGAGTCAATGGAGAAATGGAGCAGACTGTCTGAGGATGGCTCTGCAATGAGGAACCCCTTGACCTGGGTCAACCTCAGCATTGTCCATATCTCTAGGGATATTAACAATACTTTTTTTAAACCCATTCTTTCTGTCTTAGAATCAATACTGTGTCTTGGTTCCAGGGCAGAAGAGTGGTAAAGGCTAGGCAATGGGGGTTAAGTGACTTGCCCAGGGTCATACAGCTACATCCAAACCCCAGGACTTCCCAGCTCTAAGCCTGGCTCTCAATCCACTGAGCCACCTAGCCGCTCTTGGCTCCCAGTAGCTTCTGTTGCCTCATATTAATCATGCAGTTCCCTAGAATCTTCCAGTCATTTCAAAGGAAAATTGCCTTCTCTGTTCTGTTTGTGCAATTTTTTTTTCTTGGATATAAGAGGGAAGGATCCTTTTTCTTTGACTCTTTTTCAGTAGATGAAAACTTCTGGAGCATCCCTCTTGTCCTGTATTCTCCTTGTTTTCTCCTTGTTTCTTATTTTCTTTTTCTCAGCTATTCCCTCTCCTTCAACTTCACCTCTACTTTCTGCCTTCCCCTCCCCTCCCCCTCCCTTTCTTTCTTCCTTCCTTTACTTGAACAGCATAATTAATTGAGGTCAGTGAAGGGGAACCAGCAGGAATGTGTGTGTGTGTGTGTGTGTGTGTGAGAGAGAGAGAGAGAGATTGAGAGAGAGAGAGAGAGAGAGAGAGAGAGAGAGAGAGAGAGAGAGAGAGAGAGAGAGAGAGTCTGGTGCACTCATGTTTTTACTTTGGCACTCTGAAGGTGTCCAAAGGCTCCCCTGCCCTTGGAAGTCCTTTGCTGCCTAACCTGAACTGCTCTGGCCATATACCCCATTCCTAGATATTCAATGCTCACCGTTCCAGGGCTAGAAGTAAAAGCCATAGAATAAGCAGGGAAAATTCTCAGAATGCCTAACTACTGGAGCAGTTTCTAGAAGCAACTGGTCACTGCACTAACCTCGACATCTACTCCACTTAGAAGTCTAAGGTCACGCAACAAGAGTGTCCTCACTGCTTCCTGTGACCTATGGGAGCTTGGGCAAGACACTTGACCTCAATGGCACAGAAATAATTATAATAATGACAGCTGGCCTTTATAGAGTGCTTTAAGGTATGTAAAGCCTTTGACAAACATCTCATTTGCTTCTTACAAAAACCCTGAGTGATAGCTGTTATTATTCATCAAATTTTATAGATGAGAAAACTGAGCTAGATGGATATGAAGTGACCTGTCCAGGGTTACGCAGCTAGTATGTGTCTGAGGCTGGGTTTAAACTTATGCCTTTCTAACTTAAAGCCCAACACTCTCTCCAGAGAGCCATCTAGAAGCTATAATCAGCAGCATTCCATGTTCTGGACAAATGGTCAGTTAGCTTTCACTTGATGCTCTCCCATGAAGGGAAACTTACTACCTACCATCTTCCAAAGCAGTCTATTTCATGTGTGGAATGTTCTAATTGTCTAGAAGATTTTTCTTACACCTTCCTTTCATCCCTCCCCAAATTACCTTATCTATTTCATACATAATGCCTTCCATCTTAGAATCCATACAATATACCGGTTCCAAGACAGAAGATTGGTAAGGGCTGTGCAATGGGGATTAAGTGACTTGCCCAAGGTCACACAGTTAGGAAGTATCTGAGGCTAGATGTGAATCCAAGACCTCTCATCTCTAAGCCTGGTTCTCCATCTATTGAGCCACCTAGCTGTCCTCATACCTGCTTAGACACACTGACCCAATAGAATGTAAGTTCCCTGAGGGCAAGGACTGTTTTATGTTAGTCTCTGTATCCCCAGGACCTAGCAAGATGCTTAGAACATAGGAAGAATTAATGCCAGCTGAAGCTGAATCTCTAGGCCAGCCATCCTCAGGTCCTTCAACTGATCTTTGTAGGGCCAGATCTCCAATTCTCTTACATTAACACCAAGGACTGATAAGGTTAGGGCAGCCTTTGGGAGTTGGTTGGTGAATGAACATGGAGCCCTTATTTGGAGACTCTCAAAATACCTAGTTTTATTACTGAAGAGCTTCAAGTGACAGGACTGCAATTGAAAACCAAGGCAGCAGCTGCCCCCAAATTAAACCCAGTCCTCCAGGGCTCCTTGGGGCCTTTTGTTTAAGCTCCCCAACTATCCAAAGTCATAAATACTTCAGGCAAGCAGAGTGATGGAGTAGAGTTTATTTAATGAAAACCCTTCCAACCAGGCTAGTGCATGGGGCCCAGATTAGAAAATGAAGGAAGATGGGGTTGGCTGGCTGCCACCAAGGCATATTTCAGTCTGAGAGAGGGAAAATGGTATGTTTGGAGAGGCAAGATAAATTACTTAAAAATAGTTTGCAGACCTCTGATCAAATCATGGTGGGTCTGTGTGTGTGTGTGTGTGTGTGTGTGTGTGTGTGTGTGATGAAAAGAGAAAATGCAGCCCCCAGGATAAATCCTTTTTTAAAAGGAAAAAAACCCTATACTTTATATGTTCAAATGACTCATAGCATAGCAGATCCATAAAAGCATCAAACACAGGAATTTCATGAGCTTCTTAAAATACATTTAAAGGAGTCGGAGAGAAGGGAGACAGTACAATCATTTGGATAATCTTATAGCCATTTCCTGCACTGCAGTCCACCTACTAGCAGTGTGACCCTAAACAAATCACTCCCTTTACATTTCCATGTCTGTAAAATAGAGACAGCATCATCTCCAATACTTAACTTGGAGACCGTATGGGAAAACATTTTCTTAAGGTTTGAGGTTCTATAAGGTTTAAATTTAGGAGAACGTCTTAATTTTTAAGCTTTAAAGGTTCATGCTCTTGTTCTCAGGGGCTATGGCGGCCTCACCAAGATTTGGGGAAAGGTATCTACTATAGACTTGCAGATCTTGCCCTTTGCAGCCTTTCTTTTGTGGGAGAAGGACAAGCAGTAAATACAGATGTATATAGGTGATAATTTGAGGAGGAAAGAAATTCTAAGGGCACCCAGAAAGGTTCCCGCAAGAGACTCCTGAGAGGAACTTTGAAAGAAGCTAGAGGTTGTAAGAGTAAAGGTGAGAAGTGAAGGCATTCCAGACATGGAGGAGAGCCATTACAAAGTCAAGGTGACTGGAAAAGAAATGCCAAGTCCAGAGAATATCAAGTAGACCAGTTTGGCCACAAGGCAAAATAAGTGAAAGTTAAGAATGTGACATAAACCCAGAGAGGTAGGCAGAAGTGGGATACTGAGAGTTTAAACGCCAAACTAGGGGTTTATATTTTAGCCTAGTGGCAAAGGAAGCTATTGGAGTTTCTTAGCAGGCCAGTGAGCGTCTGATGTTCCTTAAGAAGGTTATTTTGGCAGAAGTATGTTGGATGGATTGAAGAGGAGGCCTGGAAGCTGGAAGTCCAAATTGGAGGCTGTTGCAGTTGTCTTCAGTGAGAGGTGATGAGGTCTGGGACCTTGTGGTTAAGTGAAGGAAAGGCATGCTAGGGAGGTTGTGGCAGGAGACTCCACAAGACTTTTCTTTAGAGTAATCACCATAGTAGGACTTGTTAAACATGGGAGTGGGGTTCTTATGCAGTCTTCTGGTCCAGGGTACTTCCCAACCTAGGAGCTTGCTCTTCTCCAGTGGTGGCTTGTCCTTCAATTAAGAAGCAGACCAATGACATCATGGGCTGATAGCCTGAACTGGATTTAAGTGAGGCAGAGTTGCATCAAACTCAATTAGAAAAGAATAATTTTGGGCTGCATTGATTTAGAAAATCACAAATTAACATTATCTTTGTTATATTGTATTCTTATTTATTTTGTTAAACACTTGAGAGTTACATTTTAATCTGGTTGTGGCTAAAAGCTTTTATACACCCCCCCCATCCCACCCTTCACCCTAATGCAGAGAGAATGACACCTCAGGTTTTCTCTTGCAGTTCTTTAGTATCCCAAGTTGAGGTGCTTAGTGGTAAGGGGTTGGAGAAGGTAAGCTGATCTATTAAACCTGATCTGCTATGAATTTCCCTACAACAGAAGAATTCACAGAATAAATTTACAGAATTGTTGTTGAGTAAATGAATCACAGAAAGGATGAGCAATGATTATCCTGTACCAGGAGGGGCCCTCCAGTCTTAATATGGCAGGGAGTAGGAATCTAGGCAATATCCTTAAAATATTCTGCATCTAGGTGACTCAGAGAGTAAAAAGCCAGGCCTGGAGTCAGGAAATCCTGGGTTCTAATATGACCTCAGATACTTCCTTGGTGTGTGACCCTGGCCAAGTCACTTAACCCCCATTCACTGTTCTTCTACCCTTGATACTTAGTTTCAATTCTAAGAAGGAAAGTAAGGGTTTAAAAAAAAATCTGCATCCTCAGAAGAAGAGTGGGAGTAAAGGAAGTCATTAAAGAATTGTATAACAGAAAAATGGGTTGGTCCAGTAGCACAATCAAGAAATTGAAGTTGAACAGTATATAGCTCCTTCTACTCTTTATTCAAAATATCCCATTTGATTTCCATTTCCTACAACAGATTGACCCCTTTAATTCCCACTCTATCCCTTATCTTCAGTTCTTCTTGGTCTTTGGACTAATTTCCTACTGCCTATAAATATGCCCTTGCCTCCCCATATTAAAAAAAACCAAAACAAAACAAAACAACCTCACCTTATCATTCCATTTGAGCTATCATCCTATTCTCTCTGCTGTTCTGCTTAACTAAACCCTTCAAAAAGGCTATCTACAATGGATGCCTCCATTTTTTCTCCAACTCTTTTTAACCATTAATGATCTGACTTCTGACATCATTCCATTGAAACTACTTTCTCCAAAGTTTATCAGTGATCTCCTAGCTGCCAAAATTAAGACCATTTCTCAGTTCTATTCTCCTTAATCTTTTAGTAGCCTTTGACATTGCTGATTACCCCCTCTTTCCTGATATTCTTTTCTCTCTAGGTTTTTGGGACTCTACTCTTTCCTGGTGGTGCTCCCACCTATTGGACCACTCCTCAATTTCCTTGGATGGATTCTTCCCCAGATCATGCCCTTGAACTGTAGGTATCCCTTAGGGTTCAGTCTTGGGCCCCTTCCTCTTCTCCCTCTATATTGCCTCACTTGGTGATCTCATCTGCTTCCATGGATTTAATAACTACCCCCATTATGATGACTTTTAAACCTACCTATCCTGTCCTAATCCCAGTCTTTCATCTCCAAATGTGCTTCAGGAATCTCCAATTGGATGTCCAGTAAGAATCTTAAATTCAACATGTCTAAAACAGAACTCATTCCTTCCCCTTAAACTCTTCCAGCAGCCTTCTACTCTCCCTATTACTATTGAGGGCAACACAATCCTCCCAGTTCCTCAGTCTCACGACCTAGGAGTCATCCTGGTCTTCTCACTATCTCTCATCCCTCCCCCCCACCCCCATATCGGAGTAGTTGCCAAGACCTTTGCAATATTTCTTGAACATGCCCCCTTCTCTTCTCTGATGCTGCCATCCCTCTAATTGCAGGCTCTCATCACCTCAAGCCTCAATTATTGCTGTAACCTGTCTTAAGTCTCTTCCCTCTCCTCCATTCAGCCATTAAAGTGATTTTTCTAAGGTACAGGTTCAACTATATCACCTCCTTTCTCAATAAACTCCATTGGCTTCCTATTGCTTCCAGGATCAAATACAAAATATTCTGTTTGGCATTCAAAGCTCTTCATAACCTAGCCCTCTTCTACCTTTCCATTCTTCTTATACCTTACTACTCAACACATTACTCTTCCACCTAGTGACATTGATCTTCTGGCTATTCCACCAACAAATCATTCTATCTGTCTATTTTAGGCATTTTCTCTGGCTGCTAGGACACTCTCCTTCCTCCATTCTGACTACTGACTTCTTGGCTTCCTTTAAGTCCCAACTAAAATTCCACCTTCTACAGGAAATGTTGCCCAACCCCTCTAAATTCTAGTGCCTTCCATCTCTTATTTATTTCCTATTTATTCTATATGTAATTTATTTCTCTATATTTGCTACCTTCTCCATTCAATTATAAGCTTCTTGAAGGTAGAGGCTGTTTTTTCCTCCTTTTTATTTTATTCCCAGAACTTAACAGAGTCTGGTATTCAGTGAGTGCTTAATACTTATTAATTGAAATGCTTATTAAGAACTAAATGAGGAAACTGAGGGTTAGAGAGGCTAAGTAATATGTCAACATTCAACATTATTATCTTTCTTTTGCTACTAGCTTCAACTGAAGTAAATTCTTTTTAAACATTAAAAAAATTTTTTTGAGTTCCAAATTCTCCCCCACACCCCAAGGCAAACAATCTGACATTGTACATGTGCAATCATGTAAAATATTTTCATGAAGTACATTTTTAATTAATTTAAATTAATAGTTCAAATAGCGACAATACTTTCCACCTCTATATTGCTTTACACTTTACAAAGTCCTTTCATATATCTTATCTGGGTTCTAGTCTCTCCCCCACAGCTACCCAGCCTTTAACTTGACGGGGTTTAGATTTCACCTTTGCAGTCCCAAATGGTTTAAAGATATGGAGTCCATGGCTCATTTGACTAAGGAAGGTTTGTCATGACTTTGCCAGAAAAGAAAAAAAATTGCGATGAAATGACATTTTTTAATATCTGGGCTTTCACTGGCTAGTTTATTATTCCCCTAAGCTATCATTCTGTCTCTTGCCTTACTGCTTTTACTCGGGCTCTCCCCCAAGTGGGAACGTTCTCTCACTTCAACACAAAGGCTTATCAGATTATTTGTCAGTGCTGCCTGCCCCCATAGCCTACAGGGTATTTCTTTGTGAGCATGTTCCCTCCCCAAGTAGGTTCTCTGCTTCAGGAGGGGCAGGAATTCCTAAGATTTCGCATGATGGTACACCGTTGGCGATTTGCAAATGCTTTTGACCCCCCCCTCCCCTTATCTTTTCGTAGGGAGGGTGATATAAGGTGAGTAATACCTTATGAGGAAAGTCCCCATTCTCTCGGCGGACAGCTCATGCCAGTCCTTTGTCACCTAAGGTGACCTTGATAATGAGATCCGAAGCCAGGGAGGGAATGTGAATGGTACTGTGGTTTTATCCTGGACTGTGTGGTGGTTTTGGTGAGACAAGTGCAAGGAAAATATGAAATGACTTATATTTAACTTGGGTAGCTGCACAGGGTATTTTAACTAAGTCAGTGCTCTTAGATTGTTTTCTAAAGGCGAAACTGCAGTTTTGCTGGGGGAATTTTAAAGATAGTCTTGCAAGGAAGGGAGAGAAGGAAAAGGAAAATGCTGGGTAACTTGTTATCAAGCTCTGGGTTTCAGATCCAGGCTAGCTATTCATTTTCCTAGGCCTGTTTCTTCATCTATAAAATAAGGGGGCCAGACTAGATCATCTCAAAAGTTTCCTGCTTAAAACTCTGAGATTCTACTTTTGATGGCGAGGGGCAGGACCGGAAAAGGGCGCTGTGGGCACAGTCTTGGGCACAGTGCAGGGGGGGATGGGCGGAGGGAGATCCTGGTTGGCCCGGTGCCCACTGACCCTGGGGCAAGGGGTGTGAGAGCAAGGCATCGGGAGAGAGGGAAGGAAGATATGAACGAAGCGGCAGCCACGTGGGGCCCTTCCGCTTTCAGGGGCTCTAGTCTTTGTTTCCATGCTGCCCTTCTCCTGGAAGCTCCAAGAGTCCCCGTAAAGAAGCCACTCCTGGAGCTTCGTGGAGCTATTTCCGTGCCATCCTGGCTGCAAGGCGTGGGGGAGCCCGGAGGAGGAGGCGGGGAGGATTGAAGAGGTGCTCAGTCTGTTTTCACGTCCCCCAACGGAAGGTGCTATTTGTGGAGCCGAGCACACCCCGGAGGGAGCCAGCCTGGAAGGGGAGGAGGAAAAGGGGGGGGGGGGAATCACATCCACATCCACTCTCATCTGCACAGGACTTCCCCGGAACTGCCGCGTGGGGGTGGCTGTATTAAATTCAATCATTCATCACCGCTTTCGCTCTCCCACCCCCCAGCAGCTCAAGCTGCAGCTGGGAGGCCTGGGAGGCCTGGGCGCTAGAAGCGCAGCGGGAATCTCTTCATATCAGGCTCCCCTTCCCTCCAACGCACCGCAGGCACCACACCGAAGTGCGTGCACCGCTCTGTGGCCCCGCTGCCCGGGGCTCTCTCTCTCGGGTTGCGGCACTTCGCAGCACTACCAAAGGCAAGGTCTAGGGTTCCCCCACCCCCGCACCGCAGTCATCAAGACTAGGCCCGCAGAGCTCGCGCGCGCTCCCTGGCACGCGCTCCCTTTCTTCTTCTCTCCCTCTGGACCCCGGGAACGCACTCACGCGCATTCCTCCCCCCACCTCCCTTCTCCTCCGCAGCCCCATTGTACTCCGAGAGCCCGGACGGTGAATCGCCACGGAGTGAATGGAAGGAGCGCCCACCAATGAGCGGCGGCCTTGTCCAAGCTCCACCCCGTGGGTCCCGCCCCTTCCCCATCTCTCTTCTCTCCCCCACCCCCCGCCCATCTCCGGTTCTCCTGGACTCTTGCGTCACGGCAACTTTTAATCCTCCTCTTTCCCGGCCCGCGGGTTTGGCTTTGAGTGAGAGAGAAAGAGAGAGAGAGAGATAGAGAGAAAGAGCTAGCGAGCTCCTCTCCGCCTCCTTCCTCCCCTCCTTTCCACTTTCTTTCTTTCTTTCTACCCAAGCGCGCGCTCTCTCCTTCCCTTCCTCTGTGTGCCGGAGGAGTATGTGTGTGTGGGGGGGGCGCGCGCACTCTTGCCCCGGACTCGTCACCTGCGTCCGTGCGCGCGCCGCCTGGGTGACTTAAAGCTGCCCCTTCCCCTCCAGACCCCTCCTCCCCCCGCGGGGTCCTGCTGCTGCACCTCCCCTCTTTTGCCCTCCCTTCCTCGCGCGGCTCGCCAGCTAACCGGGTGGTGGGCCGAGGAGCTGGAATCGTAGCACCTCATTGCACAACCCGGCTTCCCAACTGTTTACATATAATCGGACTGTGTGTATACTGCGTGAGTCACCCGCTGGAGGAGGAGGAGGAGGAGGAGGTGGAGGAAGAGAAGAAGGAGGGCACAGCCTGGGATCGGCGCACCGCACACACACTCACTCACACTCAGTCACTCTCCCTCACCCAGCACGGAGGCTGAAGAGCGCATAGGGAGAGAAGCGCCGCCAAAAGTTGCCAAGGTGCCTTTGCCCGGAGACTTGGGCTTCACGGTTCTGGGTTACTCGATTGGCATTCACTCTGCCGCTTCGGAAGCTTCGCTCCAAGTCCCAGGCCAGCAGCTCCCCGGATCCAGAGTGCGAGGCGCGCTTTGCGCAGACTTTTCTCCGTCTGGATTGTCTCTGCAGCGGCGGCGGAAGGAAGCCACCCAAACCTGCCCGTAGCGGCTGCAGCGAACCGGGATTCTCGGGGGACCCCCAGTCCTGAGCCGCCCCCTTGGGCGGGGTGGAGGAGAAGGCGGAGCTGGCCCCCAGGCCGCCCGGTGGCTCTTCAGGCTGCTCCGGCCCGGGCTGCAACGTGGGCGCCCTAGAGCGGCTCTGGCTAGCTTTGCCCCCCGTGGGGGGTGAAAGCCAGAAGACCTCGAGAGACACCCCAGGCTCGGCTGCCGCCGTCGAATCTCCGAATCGCCGTCCCCCACTCCCAACCCCTTCCCGGATATCGGGGTTTAAAAGCCCAGTTCCCTGGGCTAAGGGATCTGGATGTGTTCCTTGCGCCCTGCCATGAGCCGCAAAGTCCAGCCCCGCAGCCCGGGCCTGCTGCTTCCTGCCGCCCGGGGCTCCCCATCCAAGCGCCTCCTGGACGGCGACGAGGCAGCCGCGGTAGCGGCCAAATGCCTACGACTGTCTGAATGCCCGAACCCTCCGGACTACCTCAGCCCTCCCAGCTCCCCCTGCACTCCCCCGCCGGCTCCTTCTCCTTCGGCGCCCGGCGGCAGCGCTCCAGGACCCAGCCGAATCGCCGGCTACCTTCTGTTGCCCCTGGCAGAACGGGAGAATGTGTCCCGGGCGCTGAGTATCCACACTGGGCAGGAGTTGCGCTGTAAGGTACGGCTGCCCCCCGGCGCCCACCCTCATTCCCGACCCCGAGAGATGCCGCGTGGGAGAGGGAGGGTTGGACAAAGGTCTTGCAGGATCGTCTGTCCGAAGGAACCTTAGGAATCTATTCATTCAATCTTCATCTACAGTCACCCGCTTGGGCTGGGGGGGGGGGGGGGGCGGCACTGTTATAGTAAACCTATAAGGAAAAAGGGAGCGGACTGGGGAAAGCAGGCAGGGGGTCTCTTACGGAGAGGTGGGAAAGCTTTCTGTTGGGATCCGAAGAGACCTTTCTCAGTGATTCTGGAGTGGACTTGAGGTGTAGGGCGGAGGAGTCATAATTTTTAACTGCATTTCTTTTATTTAAAGTCCCCTGCCCCTTGATGAGTCTTACCTTCTTTCCCAGGACAGTAATTTCATCCAGCCCCTCACCCCTCACTATCAGTTTCATTGAGTGGAGGTGTCCCCCCGGCACAAATGCAAGCCCTAAGCCTGCTGGCGTTTTACGTGCTAGAACTTTTCAGTGGGCACCCAGTCATAAGCCTCTGTGGGATCCCATGACCTCTAAGATCCTGATTCTAGAATTCCCCCCTTGCCCCCTTTTCCCCAGGTCTCCCAATCATCACTCTTAGAACTGACACTTCCTATTAGAAAAGTGGGGAGCCCAGCCTCGGCTGGAACACTCATTTCCTTTAATTCCTGCAGTGGGTTTTCATTTTAACATCGAAGAGAAGACGAATTCCCAGAAACAGGATCTGCAATTTCCTTTGGTGCACCCATGCTCTTGACATTTCCAACAGATCGCTCCTCCAGAGAAACCCACAGATGCACATTCCCTCCCTCGGAAAGCACAGCCGCTTCAGAAAGCCAGGGCTTGCTCCCTCTGGCTTCCCCCGCTTCACCTGAAGTGAGGGGTCAGCGGTTGGGTCAGCTTGGTTTTCTGCAGCTCACCTGACTCGGGTTGAATGGAGTTTTTGTCGTTGAGTTTGGCTACTGCCACCTGCTGTCTGACCTGGGGGGGATTTTAAATGCTTGCAAAAGCTGTGCATTTAGGGGAAGAAAAGGGGGGCTGGTTCTAAGTAGCCAGCCCCAAATGCCCCTTTGGCTGAAATGTTGATGGATGGTGGTAATGGGGGCTGACTGGGGCGAGGGGAGAAGGAAGTTCTTTGAGTAGTAGCAGAGGGATTTTCCTTGCTAGCCCTCTATCAGACTGGCACAAGAGATGGGGTGGGACCTGAGGATTGTGTAATCCTATCCAGTTCCTCCCAACAGATAATAGCTGGATCCAGATGGTGACGGTCCATGTGTCACCGTTTCCAGTTGAGTCTAGGATATGAGTAACCCTGGCAAAAACAAAAGGCCTTTAAAAGAACACAATTGGTTTCTTAGAGAAGTTACCCATTCTCTGGGAAAGGGAAAAAAAAATCGGTGGATCCGAAACTTCTCCTTTGAAGGCATTAACTGAGCTTTTCAGAAACAGATGAATGATGGTTATACCTGAGTCACACCTCGGGCTGCTTAAAGTGCTTGTCATAGTCTGATTTATAGTTTTCTCTCTGACTTTTGTTTCTTTCTTCCTTTGTTTCTGCCTCCTTGCATCACTTGTCTTTTGTGTCTGCCTGTCTGTCTCTCTCCAATCATCTTTCTCCTTCCCTCCAAATTACATTCTGCTGTTTTTCTCCTCTACCTTTCCCTGCAGCCTAGATCTTGCAGAGTCACCATATTCTGTGTACTTTGTATGGCCATCCTTCCTCTCTAGACTAAAATAATCGACAGTAGCAGTTTTTAAGCTATTATGGAGTAAAGCCAGAGTTTCCTGCCACTTTGATGGGCAAAGGAGACAAGGAATGGACCTAGCCTCTCTAATCAGTCATCAGTGAATGTTGATTCAAAGCATCCACTGTGTTCAGAACACTGTGGGGAGAGAGAGGGATCCAAAGACTGAACATCCTTGCCTGGCTGGATCCCATTGTCTAGGGAGATGGGGGCACCCACCGATGATAATAGACCTTTTAAGTAGGTAGGATGGATGCATAGCTGCTCCTACCACTTAACCGGGTCTCTAAGGACTTGCTAGGTGTTACTGGTTTAAGTATCGGCAGAGGCAGTGTGAAATTTAGAGGAAGGAGGTCACCTAAGGAATAGAGTAGAAAGACACAGCCTCACTTGTGTGGAAATTAAACATCCAGGTTTAGCATGGGTGCTCAGAAGCAGCCTCAAGACTTTTTAGTTGCCTATCATGTGGTTTATTTATTTATAATTAAATTTTTGAAACCCTTGCCTTATGTCTTAGTATCACCTCTAAGACAAGAGCAGCCAGGGCTAGGCAATTGGGGTTAATTGACTTGCCTAGGGTCACACAGCTAGGAAGTGTTTGAGGCCTGATTTGAACTCTGGTCCTTCCAATTTCAGGCCTGGCCCTTTTTTCCACTGGGCTACCTAGCTTCACCACCTACTACAGGGTTTAAAGATGGAAGGAATCTTTGACTTTAGAGATCATCTGACCCAACCTCTTCAATTTATAGGTGTGGTAATTGAAATTGAGAAAAGTTAAGTGACTTGCCTAAAGGTCACATTAAGTATTAAAGCTGCAGAGCTAGAAATCAAATCTAGATCACTCAATTCCAGATCCAGGGATGTTTTCCACTATACCATATTGCCTCTTGGTGTATGACTGAGGGACAGAGATTTTTGGTCAGCCAGAAAGTAGCAGAGCTGAGATTTGAACTCAGGCCCTTTGATTCCAGTTCCAGCCCTTATTTTGACTCAGAGAGAGCTCATTTCCCATTTCCTTTCTGCAGGTGTTCCCTATTAAGCACTACCAGGACAAAATACGGCCTTATATCCAGCTGCCATCTCACAGAAACATCACAGGGATTGTTGAAGTGATTCTTGGGGACACAAAGGCATATGTCTTTTTCGAAAAGGACTTTGGGGACATGCACTCCTATGTGAGAAATCGGAAAAGGCTTAGGGAAGAGGAGGCCGCCCGCCTCTTCAAGCAGATCGTCTCTGCAGTTGCGCACTGCCACCAGTCTGCCATTGTGTTGGGTGACTTGAAGCTCAGGAAATTTGTCTTCTCCACCGAGGAGAGGTGAGTGTGACAGCTAATGATGGGTAACTTTTCTGCATTTGCAGGATTCTGTTAGTACAAATTTCCAGTTTAAAAAAAAAAATCACTTATACCAGATTTATTATTTAAGAGACCCAACACACACTGTCCCCTGCACCAGTTTAAAAAACAGTGCAGCCTTTTGGTTTATCTTCAACTCTCTTAGAAGATCTAGGAAATAGTTTTAATGGATAAAATATGATTATAGAACCTTTCCCTTCCAAAATTACATATGACATCAGGCTACAAGTATGTAGCATACAAAGTACGTCTTTATGATATAACTATTTACTGCTCTTTTATAGCATCCTGTCTCATGGGAGAACTTTTCCAAGAGGCCTGGGCTTTTGGAAAGGATGGATGGGTCCCTGATGTCTCGTAGGCATAATCAGCTACTCTAAGCTTAGTTATTGTGAGGGGATGCATTGTCTTCTGGCCCTCCAGCCCACGTGCTTTGTCATACTTCTGTATAAAATGGTGTATCCATCTTTTAAAATAATTGCATAAATCTTCAGAAAACAGCCCATTTGCCTAATAAATGGGGATTTGGCATGAATTCAGTGTTAAATATGTGTCATGCTTAGGTAATAAAGGACTAGGTTAGAGGAAGAGGTAATAAAAATTCATGGTAATTTAGGTATTAATTTTGCATTTGAGGTAATTTAGGAACCTTATCAGTCAACAAGCATTTATTAAGCCCCTACTATATGCCAGGCACTGTGCTAGTTACTGGGGATACCAGAAACAAAACAATCCCTAACCTTAAGAAGTTTGCAGTATAATTTTACTTTATTTTATTGTCATGCAAAACACACTTCCACATTGTTGTAAGAAGAGCACACTGAGATATAACCAGAACCCCCAAACTAAATCAGAGATACACTGAAGGAGCTTATGTCCTACAGGAGGTGATGATGTATGTGCACAACCGAATATAAAAAGTAAATCCAAGGTGAATTTATGGGAGAGAATACTTAACAACTGGGAGGGGGAGAATCCAGAAAGGCTTCTGATGTAGAATGAAATTGTACAGGATAACTGGTTCCTTCCTGCATTCTGGAGTAGACTTTGACAAAGTTAAAAAGAATTTTTAAAGGTGGCCTAGCGAATAGAGCACTTGGGACAGTTTCTTCATGGGTAAGATGAAAGGGTTTGGTTCTGACCGTAATGTTTCTTTCAACCTGGGTTCAAATGCTTTCTAGCTGTGTGACCCTGGGTGAGTCACTTGGCTTTGTGTGCCTCAGTTTCCTCCTCTGTAAAACAGGGATCCTCATAGTACCTCCCTCTCAGAGTTATTTTGAGGATCAGATGAAGCAAACACTATATAGATTTTCGCTATTATTCAGCCCAGTGAATGACATGATGGGTGTTGCTGTTCAGTGCTGCCTACTTTTCCCTGTCCTGAGGGGTACCTTCCTTTTCCTTCCTCCAGCCCAAGGATGCTTTGATGAAACACTAAAGCAGATAAGTGACTAGAAGGTGATGCAGATCAGGGGAACTTTAGATCTCCCTGAAATATTCATCGGTTTAACTTTTTCACTTAAAGCACTTCTAAGCCTGTGCCTGGCGAAGTGCTTTTTGAGCCTTACACGGGCATGGTCCAGAGGACGAGATTGGGATTCTGCTTCGAGATGAGGCTAGTGGGCAGATTCGTGAAGGGCAGCGGCGGCCTACATGCTTAAAAGAGAGGAGCGACGCTGGGCACGTTCACCTCTACAGAGGTTATCCTTTTCTGGGAAGAGCCATCGCCCCGTCGCGCGCCCCGAAGTGTGCTTTGCACAGGCTGGTGTCGGGCGCTTCCAGCTCGGCAAACACGGGGTTAAGCAACTTCAGGCTGACGCCGCTCTTGTCGAACCAGCACAGGTGCAGGGTTTTAGTCCTAGGCAGCCAATGGGGTGGACAGTGTGGGTTGAGTCATATTTTCCGTTTACAGAACCAGTGGGTATTTTACATAACTACGGGAGGTCACCCTGAGGACAGACCCGAGTGAAGCATGTACAGTACACTCCGCTGAGCAGGAAGGGAGGGGGGACACAGAACGCCAGAGCCGCTGGGAGGAAAGGGAATCCATCCATCAGCGGGACTCACTGTTTCTGGTGAACCTCAGAAGTGACTTCACTGAAACTGGGCATTTCAAAGGGCTGTGGGAGAGACAGACTGGGACAGGAAACGGGGATGGCTCATAGGGAGCTGGGGAGAACCTGGACAGTCCGGTCTGACAGCCAAGGAGGCTCCTGCTAGGAGCTGGTCGGCTTGTGGAAAGAATGCTAGATGGGGCTCGCAGCCTAGCTCTGCCATTTACTGCCTTCGTGACCCTGGACCTCGGTTTCCTAAAACGAGACGGCTTGGCTCTGTGACCTTTAAGGTTTCTTTCAGACCTGACATCCTGTGGCTTGCTTGCCTCCTTTGGACCAAAGGTTTTCCAATCGCAGGGCTTCTCGGTGCCTGTATATTGATGCAAGTACATCAGTGCCTATAATGGCAGACAAGAGTTTTCCAATTATAGAATTTCTTAATGCTTATAAGTTGTTTTATGTACCTCAGTGCCTCTATTATTAGACTAGAGTTTTCCAATCACCAAGTATTTTAGTGCTCCTAGGTTGGTATAATTGCATCAAGGCTTCTACCACTAGCTAAGAATTTCCCTAATAACCAGGTTACTTAGTGCTGTGTAATCTGTTACCCTAAAAACTGCATTTCCCAGGAGCCCACTGACTTCCTGTCATTACGTGGTGACGTAGACAGGGAGATATATTGGGTGGGGTTCCTGGTCTTGCTCTCTTTTGCTTCCTATCGAGACTGGTGGAGTGGGCTTTCGAACAGGGAGATAAGCGATGGGCACGTGGTCTTATTTTGTTACCTTTTTATTCCTTTACTTCTAATGATCACTAATAAATCTCCAAAAATATAATCTTTGAAACTATTATACATTAATTTTAACTTTTACAGTGCCTATAAGTTGGTGTATGTGCATCAATATCTATACTACTTAGGTAGTTTCCAATAGCAGGTTTCTCAGTGCTTCCATGTTGATATGTGGGCATGAATGCCTATCCTGGCAGACATTGTGTGTCACTCATTTAGGGAGAGGTGGCACAGACCCCAAATTCACCACTTCTTGCTTGTATCACCTCTCTCTCTGGGCTATGCCTCCTCTACTCTGAAAGTGCCCAAACAAATATAATTAATATTCCTTACCACTTTCATATCATTATTATTAAATGCCACTGCCCAGGTAGACAAGATTTGTGTGTGTGTGTGACCAGAGGCAAGGCTACCCAGCAGCACACAGCAAAAATGACTTAAAGCTTTGTGTTCTCTTTAATTCATGGTGTTTACATGCTTCAGAGCAACACAGGCAGTTCATGACTGGATACCAGATTAAATCAGTGAAGCAAAAGGACAAGTGACGTGACGCTCTCTGAAAGAGAACTCATTGCTCTTTCCAGATATTCTTTACCTCAAAGGTCAGACTCCTTCCTTTTACCCGGAAAGGAATTCTGCAAAGGTTTTGCAAATTCTCCGACCATCATTTTCATTGGATTAAGCCTTGCTGTTTACAAAGCACATTCCAACATGATCTCATTTGATTCCTTGGTCAGTGTCCTGGAACATTTATTAAGTGCCTACTGCTTGCCAGGCACTGTGGGTCAAATCTCCATGAACATAATTCTAATGATTCTTGCAGTTATGAGGTAGACGAGGATAATGTGGTTTCCTCTTGTGTAAAACGAAGATGGGTTTGGACTAGGTGAGCTCCAGGTGGGTTCTAGCTCTCAATCCTTTGATTCCCTATTACAAATGAGGAAACTCAGGCCCAGAGAAGTTAAGGAGGCTGGCAAGTTGGTAATAGGACATAATGAGAATAATAGCTCACACTTAAATAGTGCTTTAAGATGTGCAAAGCCCTCTATATAAAGGGTTTCATCAGATTCTTACCACCATATTGCAAGTGTAAGTGATTTGCTAGTAAGTGGCAAAGCCAGGACCATCTGCTTCCTTTCAGTTCCTTCTCTTATTTTTGAAACCATTACCTTCTGTCTTGGTCTCGATTGTAAGACAGAAGAGTGGCAAGGGCAGGGCCACACAGCTAGGAAGCATCTGAGACCAGATTTGAAACCAGAACCTCCCATCCTCCAGACTGCCCACTGGGCCACCTCGCTGCCCTTCAGTTCCCTCCCTTTTAACAACATTAAGTATCAGTACTTCAAGCCAGCACTGACATCACTAGGGCCTGCATCATGCCCTTTAACTGGGCAACCATTTGCTGTAATTGGAATTGTTCGGTAACTGTTGAGATCTCCATTGTTCTTGTCACTCGTAAGAGCATTTGATACTTGTGCAGTATTGCTGGATTTGCCTTTACCCCCTGGGCTTCGGGTAGGGGTGAGCCGTCTCGGTCCCTTCCAAACGCTGGTTATGGACTTGAGCCGTTAACATTTGCGGTTTCCATTTTTGGCTGCTCTTCATTTTTCACAACGGCTCCTATTTATTTCTTCTGTCTTGCAGGACTCAGCTCAGACTAGAAAGTCTTGAAGACACTCACATCATCAAGGGAGAAGACGATGCCCTGTCGGACAAGCACGGCTGTCCGGCCTACGTGAGCCCTGAGATCTTAAACACCACAGGGACCTACTCGGGCAAGTCAGCGGACGTTTGGAGTTTAGGGGTGATGCTCTACACGCTTTTAGTGGGACGATACCCCTTTCATGACTCAGACCCCAGCGCCCTCTTCTCCAAAATCCGCCGCGGACAATTCTGCATCCCTGACCATATATCCCCCAAAGCCAGATGCCTCATTCGCAGTCTATTGAGACGGGAGCCCTCCGAGAGACTCACGGCTCCAGAGGTCTTACTTCATCCCTGGTTTGAGTCGGTCTTGGAACCTGGATACACAGACCACGAAACAGGAACGTCGGACCAGATCGTTCCAGAACACCAGGAAGACAGTGACATTAGTTCCTTCTTTTGCTGATCCTGAAACCTCAAAAACCTCATAATTCTCACACATGGCATTTTTTTTTCTTTCAAGGGTTTCGTCTTTCCATTTTTATAGATGGGTAGAGCTTTAAGTGTGGTGACAGCCAGATAAGTGACAGTGTAAATACGCAGAGCTGCTTTACTCAGAATTCCTGTTCCTTATGTCATCATGCGGAATGACGTTGTTGCTATGAACACTCTGATTGGCGGCCCTGCAGAGCCTTTACGGTTCTTGGGGAGGCCTCCTGTCTGATGGGTTGGGTGCTGAGACGGGCATTGGGACAGAATCACACTTTTACCATGAAGCAAACTTGAAAATTTTAGAGGGAGAATGAATGAATCCTGAAAGTGGCTTTTGGTGTATGTGTGGTCACTTAACCTGGCAGTAGCCATATTTTACCATTGAGATAAACTGTTGGTCCAATGAACCCGCCATCTTGCTGCTCTTTGGATAGGCACCCCTTTGCCTTTGCAAGGGGCTGTGCCATCCGGTTGGAAGTCTGCTAAACCTGCATCCTCTCCTTAGATTCCTATGCCACTGGCTTTGCCCTATTCCTTGATCAGACTGTTTCAGGAACACAAGCGCCTGCCCTGCTACATAAATCCAGACTCGTTCCTCAATTTCCTGTTAAGACCTCATATACACTAATGCCTTCTCCCTGAACTTGAAACTCCCCCCCCCTTTCCTCCTGACTCTCCCGTCTCTCCCCATCTCTTGCCCCAGCTATAAAAGTACTTACTAGCTAACCATGGGAAAAAACAATCATAAAAGCTTCTGAACGCCCGGCTATTTCAGAACTCTGATCTCAGACAGAGAGACTGCCTTTTTGTGAATAATTTGAGTCCTTGGAAGCAGTTAGCTTTTTTGGTTCCTCCCAAGTGTGCTAGCACTCATCTCTTTCTGAGGCTGTTTCAGGGCTGGCCATCTTGTCCCGGAGGACAAGGATCAGGAGTTCCCTGTGCAGCAAATGTCCAGTGTGTCCTTTCTTCAGCAGGAAACGTGGAAATGTTTAGAAAGCAAGCCTCGGATAGTCTTAGGAGAGCCTCAGACTGGTTTCTAGGAATGTCCCTTCCCTATTTAAGTATATCTGCCTCTAGCAGTGTGCGTGCGTGTGTGTGTGTTTGCATGATGGTTGTTAATACTTCAGAATTTATGTGGTTAATAAATCAATGTATCTGTGTCTTTGACTGCCCCGGGAGAACAAGTAGGCCTCGTCCTACGTGAGATTCCTGCTTTGTCTTTCCAGCATGGCCCTCTTTGTAGCTCTGTGGAGAAATGGCAATTTGTAGGAACATAAATCTAAATGAAATAGAAAACCAAAAGTTTTCAGTAAACTTCTGGAACAGTCCCAAAGATGAGTTGGTTACACGGGTAAATGGAACATTTTCTCTATGTATATGTAGATACAGACATATATGTACATCCATATGTACATATACACACGGCACAGTCATGACGTGGTCGTTTCACAGCAGGGCTGAGCTTCGGCGTGCTCCGATGCCTTGCGAGGGGGCCATGGATACCTCAAGCACTGTGGACTCTGTACATACGTTTGACTTTTCCTACTTGTTTCGTCGTCGTCCTTCGTTTGATCCTGAGGCTTTGTTGTCCTTTTTTCGTCTGTGTCTGAATAACCAAGGTGTCAAAACAAAGGTAAATGTGAATCTTTTGGCAATACTAACTTGACAGAATCATGGGAATTAGGGAGGAAAGCAGGGGAGAAATGGAGCGTCTGGAGCCTCTGATGCACTAACACTCTCGTGGTTGTGCGACATTTTGCGACATTTGTATCTGTGATACAGCCTACGTGTAAAGAATCTGTGTGCGCTGGCATCTGCCAGGGAAGCTAATAACACTATGTTGACCCTGTAAATATGTATATATGTGAAAATGGACATGAATGTCTGACTTGTAGAGAAGTTTTAATAAACTCGGTTTCATAAAAATGTCTTGTTAATATTTTTATAAAGCCCAAACTCATGGGCACTGAGGAATTGTTCATCCTTCTCAGGTGATAGAGGGCTGAACCTGAAGTCAGGGAGACTCCTTGTCCCAAGAGTAAATCCAGCCTCAGACACTCACTAGCTGTGTCACCCTGGGCAAGTCACGTAACTACCTCAGTTTCCTCATCTGTAAAATGAACTGGACAAGGAAATGGCAAAATCACTAGTATCTTGGCCAGGAAAACTCTAAATGGGATCACAAAGAGTCAAATAATTGAGAACAACTGAATGGCAATGGAATGAAGTCTTAGGACTCTTTAGTGAATTTGAGTGACGCAATAGAAATTCAAAGACTAAAAAAAACACCCCCCCCAACAAATTAGACTTATTTAAGGAATTCATAGGATCATCTTAGAATTCAAAAGGACTTTACAAGACAGCCTAGTCTAACCTTTACTTGACTAAGACCTTCTTGCCAATACTTTGACAAGTGATCTTTTGACCTCTACTTGAAAATCTAGTGAAGTAGGGAATTCCTTCCTTCCCAAAACAGTCCATTCCACTTTTTGATAGCCCTCGCTATCTGGAAGTTTTCCCTTCAAACTTATATTTATGTCTCTGCAACTTCCACTCATGGCCGTCTGCCGTCTGGGGCCAAGCAGCCCAAGCTTTTGCCTTGGTCGCAGATATCTATATATTAATGACCAAGTGGATGACAGTCCTTTCAGAGGGGTCAGAAAACTAGAGAAGAGATTGATCATAAAAGTTCACATTTCTATAATGCTTTAAAGTTTTTACATGATTTTCTCTACAATTGAGAGGACTGCAAGTGTTTCCCCTCTTAAAAATAAGGAAACAGGCTTAGATTGCCTAAGTGATTTGTCCATGAGCAGAAATGAGACTAGGACCTAGGGTTCCTAACCCAGCAGAGCAGAAGGGACCCTATAAATCCTCTGGAGGGGGTCTTAACCTTCTTGGGTGTGCTTTGTGCCCTTTTGACCATTTGTTGAAGCCTCTGGACTCCTCAGAAAAATGGTTTTCAAATGAATAAAACAGGATTACAAAGTGAAACCAATTATATTGAAACAGGATTTTAAGCTACATTAAAAAAAATTCTAAAGTCACTTCCTAGCTGTGTGACCCTGGGTAAGTCATTTAATCCCCACTGCCTATCTCTTATTACTCTGCCTTGGAACTGATACTTAGTATATATACTTAGATACCCAAGACAGAAGGTAAAGTTTTTTTGTTTTTGTTTTTTTAAAACTACCTTCTGTCTTAGAGGGGAGATAATGTGTATTGGTTCCAAGGCAGAAGAGCAGCAAAGTCTAGGCAATGAGAGTTAAGTGACTTGTCCAGGGTCACATAGCTAGGAAGTGTCTGAGGTCAAACTTGAACCCAGGACCTCCCATCTGTAAGTCTGGCTCTCAATCCACTTCCCCAATGTTTATTTTTTTTTTTACAAGTTTCTTTTTTTTAAGTACCCCAGATTAAGGAAGTCTGAGTCTAGTCTAGTACTTTCATTCCTCAGACGAGGAAATTTAAGCTATGAAGCTACTTGCTTCAAAATCAGACCAGGGCAGATCCACCTAGGACTCAAAAGAAGATCTCTTGTGTCTGAGCACCTTCTCCCATCTGCTGTGAATCCTCTAGATTGTTGCTGTTGGATAGAACTGGTTTCCTTTTCTGCTTAGTATAAGACCCCTCCCCCCCCTTTCTGTTTTATGGTAAATGAGGAGAATTAGAGGAAGATGAACAACGAAACCATATTGATTTGAATCAGTGGGATCTGGGGGAAAAAGCATCTGACAGATTTAAACCATCTAAACTGAGAAAAATTATAGAAGAGGACCTCTAGTCTGCTGGAAAGCAGCAATTGCTTCTAATTATACACTAATTTGAATAAACAGGCATTGGCTGAATAGCTTTTTGACTATAAACATGTACATATGTCAGGAGGAGAAAGAATATTGTTGTCATAATAACTCTCAGCTTGGCCCTTGGAAGGAGCATGCAAAAATCAGAAATGGTACAAATGACCCCTTTTAGGACTCATGCTCAGAGAATCCTAAAAAATAGACATCCGAGATAGATTAAAAGTACAGAATATACTACACAAAACAGGAAGTTATAAAAAGAAATGGAAAAGACACAGAAAGAGCAGACAATGACAGAAAAATTAAATGAGCTCATAAATCAGAAAACTCCCTGGAAGAGGGAACATCCCAGGAAAAAAGATAGATGAACCAGGTCGCAAAAACAAGAATGGGTGGGACCATTCATTCTGCGATGATCAGTCCTTAAATGAAATGCCAGCTGGCTGTTTGGTCATGTAGAGTGTTAATACTTTGGACTCCTGAGTCCCTTTTAATCTAAAGATTTCAAAACACTTTGAAGCAATGAAGGTTACACCACTTCTGTGTACTGTTGTTAAGTGCACCAGGTAGGGAGATGTGGGATGAGATTGACTGGAATGTGACACAAGTCAATAAAATTAATCAGTTCCAAGATTGGAACAATTCTGGGCCAGCAGCTGCCAATCAGATTAGATGCGTCTAAGGAGAGGCTGCTGAACAAAGGCAGCCAGGAAAGAAAAATGATCAGATACTTTTTTGGGGGTGGGGAGAACCTTAGGAGGTACATCATTAATACATCACTTAAAAATCCCGCATTATTTTCTGCCTTGTAACAACTCAAAGACATGAGGACAAGGGCTAGGCAAACAAGATTAAGTGACTTGCTCAGAATCACACAACCAGGAAATGTTTGAGATCATATTTGAACCCAGGTCTTCCTGACCCCAGGTCTGGTGCTCTATCTCTTGTGCCACCTTTATACCCCCCAATGTAATTTCTGAAAGTCAATGGAGTAACAACTTCCCTATTCATAGGATGCAGAGGTTTGGGGGCACAGAAGGAGTGAGTAGTGGAACCAAAATGAAAACTCAGGGTCTCTGACACCAATTTTGGTGCTCATTCTGATGAGGATGGGGGTCTGCATATCATGGTTTAGGAAAGACCAGAAGAAACAGAAATCCTAGTACAATGGAAAGAACTCAGTTAGAGGACCTGGGTTCGCATCCTGATGCTGGGGCTCGTTCACTAGCTGTGTAATCTTGGGAGAATCATTTAGCATTCTTGAACCTCAGTTTCCTCATTTGACAAATGAAGGGGTTGGACTAGATGGCTTTTGAGGTTCCTTCTAGCTCTAGATACTTTAAGGTCTGACTGAGTCACTCCCTTGCTTAAAAATCTGCAGTAGCTCCCAGTTACCATGAGGGTAAAATATAAACTACAATCTAGTTCTACCTAACTTTCCCAGCATTGTTTCATATTACTGAACATGCATTTACATAGATTCCCCCCCTTCATGTCTAGAGTATATTTCTTCCCTATCACCACTTTCTGGAATTCTTATCTTCCTACAAGACTCATCTTCGTTGTTTCTCTGTGGGTCTCTCTCTCTTCTTTTTCTTTCCTCTCTGTCTTTTTCTCCCTCTTCCCTCTCCTGTCTTTCCTTTTCTCTCTTTTTCTTCTAAAATCCTTGCTTTCTGTTTATTAACAACTCTGGGGAAGGCTAGGGCAAAGGCTAGGCAAATAGGGTTAAGTGACTTGTCCAGGGTCTCATATCTAGGAAGTAAATATAAATTTGAACCCAGGTTCTCTTGACTCCAGACCTAGTGCTCTATCCATCAAGCCACCTCACTGCTCCACAGCCCCCCTCCTTTTCTCTCTCACTTCCTTTCCCACTCTCCTCAAATTACCCTGCACTCACTTATTTGTAGGTATATTATATTCCCCTAATGTAGTTTTGAGGGTAGAGGCTGTTTTTTTTTTTGCTTTTATGTCACAAGCACTTAAATGTTTGTTGTATTGCGTTCTCTATTAAAACTGGCATCAGTGTTGGTCCAGACCACCCAGAGCACTGGTCACTTAGCTGGGAAAATGACTGAAAATGAGTAGAAAGGGCACTGGAGTGATGATGGTCAGAAGACCCAGTTTCTCTTTCAGGCACTGCTGCTGACTCACATGTCCCTGAGGAAGATACTTCAGCTAGCTGGGAAGTGGGTAGTCTAAGTGTTCTCCTCATTTTACACAGGCAGTTTCTCCATTGAAGCCCCATGTTGATGCCTCACTGTAGTAGGAAGGTGACCGTGGCTCCTCTTTGAAGGTTATGCCAACAGAATATCAATTCTTGCATGTTCTTCCTAGATGGAAAGGCTCTGGTGTATGCTTGTGTCCAAAGGTGACCAGCAAAAATGACCCTCAAGTACTGCTGAAGATGTTATAGGAGATCTCACATGGGGGCAGCTAGGTGGCTTAGTGCAGGCCTAGAGACAGGAAATTTTGGGTTCAAATCTGACCTCAGACTTCTTGGCTGGGTGACCCTGGGCAAGTCATTTGATCCCCATTGCTTAGCATTTACTGCTCTTCTACTTTGGAACCAATACACAGTGTTGATTCTCAGATAGAAGGTGAGAGTTTAACAGCTTCCCATGTTAACTAATTATCCTTTCTTTCCCTCCCTCCTTTCTCTCTCTCTCTCTCTCTCTCTCTCTCTCTCTCTCTCTCTCTCTCTCCTCCCTTCCGTCTTAGAATTAATACTGTGTATTGGTTCCAAGGCAGAAGAGCAGTAAGGGCTAGGCAATGGGGGTTAAGTGACTTGCCCAGGGCCACACAGCTAGGATGTGTCTGAGGCCAGATTTGAACCTAGGACCTCCCATCGATAGGCCTGGCTCTCAACCCCCTGAGCTACCCAGCTGCCCCCTGTCTTGATGTAAAATATATCAGTGCTGTTATTAAAGGCATGTGCTGAAGTAGTCACACATGGAAAGGGTATATTTTCCATTGACTCATTGAGTACATGTCAGTTTCCAAAATAACTCTGGTTGCTTGCGGTTGTTTTTTGTTTTGTTTTTGTTTTTTCTTCTTCTTATAGTGGTTTACCTAAACATACCAATGGGGCTAAGTTAGTTAATTAAATCATCCAGAACCCAAACACATTTTGGGGGAGTAAGAACCCTAAGTATTGCTTAACATTTGTGCACAATAGCACGAGAGATTTTGATAAACCAAAGAAAATTAAAAAAAAAACAAACCACAGTAGGTCTAGCCATTGGGATCTTGGAAATAGGTTAGCTACCACCATTTTGCCCAGTCCTTTCCTATTTGGTGATGTAGCAGCTTTAAGAGCATGATAGAAAGAGCCCTGGTCTTGAAGAAAGTCCTGCTTTAGACCTTCACCTGTAGTACTTTCAGATGTGTGACCAGAAATAGGTTCTAACCTCTAAGAATTGATTTCTTCACCTGTAAAATGAGGAAAATCCTTTTTAAAATTTAAGACATAGAAAGAAATGTGATCTGAATAATAGGTTAAATGTGAAAAAAAAGAAAGAAAAAAGAAAGAAATGTGAGCTCACTAGGTATAGTTATTTGTTCAATTAGAGTCCCAGATTTTCTAGAGCTGGAAAGGATCTAAGACCAAACAAAGAATGTTAGGCATGGAAAGGATCTTCAAATAGAGAATGTTAGAACTGGAAGAGATCTTGAAACAGAATGCTAGAGCTAGCAGAGACTTAAAAGTAAAAACCCAAGAGTAGTAAGGGCTAGGCAACTGGGGTTAAGACACTTGTATAGAGCCACATAGTTATGACATGTCTGAGTCCACATTTGAATCCAGGTACTTTCAACTCTAAGGACTGGTTCTCTATCCACTTTGCTGCCCATGGCAAAGACTTTAAAACAGAATGAGAGAACACAGAGTATTAGAACTGTAAGTTTGTAAAATGAGCTGAAAGTTACCTTAGAACAGTGATGGCAAACTTTTTTGAGACTGAGTGCCCAAAAGGCACCATCATGGTGCATGTGAGCCACCCCTTTACCCCAGACAGGGGAGGGAGGAAGTCCTCCCATTGGGCTGCTGGGCAGAGGGGCGGATGATGTGAAAAATGTGCTCAGGCACATGTGGAGAGGGGAAATGGAGCAGCCCCACCCCTGGCATATGTGCCATAAGTTCACCAACATAGCCTTAGACTATAGAATTCTAAAGCTGGGTGAAAAAAACCTTAAAATATAGAATGTAAGAACAGAATTAAAAAAACAAACAAACAACTCTAACTTTCTATTTTAGAACTGATACTAAGTATTGATAAAAATAAATAAGTAAATAAATAAATAACCCTAACCTTCTGTCTTTGAATCGATTCTAAGTATTGGTTCCAAGGCAGAAGAGCTGTAAGGTCTAGAAAATTGAATTTCCCGGCATCATAGAGCTAGAAAGAATATGAAATAATGTTTGAACACAGGCCCACCTGGTTCTCTATTCACTGAGCCTCCTAGCTGTCCCCAGAACATAGAATTTTAAAGCAGAAAAGAAGAACAAAAGCTATGGGGCTGGAAGGGATTTAAGAAGTGAGTTGGTCTGGCTTCTTCATTTTATAGCTGAGACCCACAGGTGAAATGACTTGCAGAAGTCACACTAAGCTAGTAAGAGCCAGGAGTTGAATATTGGGAATGCCTTTCCTGTGCCTGGCACTGCTGAAGGTGTTTTCATGGTTTGCTGTCCATTAACCACAAAAGATTTCTGGGGTTGAGCTAATAATAATAATAATATCAACAACAACATTTATATAGGCTTTGCCATTACAAAGAGCTTTGCCTTACCTGAATTTCTTGGAAGTACAATTATCTTTTTATACTGAATGAACAGTTTTGGAGGTTGTCAATAGGCAAAGTGGATAAGAGGGTAGCTCTCTTGGAATGTGTGAGAAACTTTTATTTACACAAGCCCTGACATTTAAAAAAAAATCAACTCATGGTTTTGACCTTTTGAGTAATGCCTAGATGAGTGTTTCTATTATTTTGCTCATTCCTTATCTAGCCGGCTTACTTGGAGCTGACCTAATGTTTAGAAGCAAAGATCCCAGACTCCTGGTGAGATGGCTGTAATTCTATTTCAGTCAGTCATGAATTTTAATTCTGTGCCTCATTAGGGTGAATGTGGTTTGAGTAAGTCATTTAAAAAAAAGTCAATTAAAGGAATCTGAAGGGCCCAGATCCAATTGGAGAGGCCTGACTCTTAGAATCAGTACTCAGGGGCTGCTTTCTCTCTGGTCTTTTTCTTTTTAAACACTGGGCAATGCAGATCTAGGGAAACCTAGTTAGGCCGTGGTTCCTCTTTTCACCCAGGAGGTTAGTTTTTCCTTCTAGATGGCAGGTTTTAGTGGTAATGGTTGGGAAGCCAGTGACTCTTGAATACCATAGCAGTTATTACCCATGATCAGAATTTTTTTTTCTTTTTCTTCCTTCCTTCCTTCCTTCCTTCCTTCCTTCCTTCCTTCCTTCCTTCCTTCCTTCCTTCCTTCCTTCCTTCCTTCCTTCCTTCCTTCCTTCCTTCCTTCCTTCCTTCCAATCTTACAACCAATTGTTCCTAAGGCAGAAGAGTGTTATGGGCTTGGCAATTGGGCTTAAGTGACTTGCCCAGGACATGCAGCTAGGAAATGTTTGAGGTCACACTTGAACTCAGGACCTCCTGTCTCCAGGCCTGGCTCCATTGAATACTTAGCTGCCCCAGTTTTCTTTCTTAATAGCTTTTACTTGACTGGTGGTTTAGTTCCTGCTAATCAATTTCTCTTCTACTCCCACACAGGAGGAATTTCCTTTTTTTTTTTGGATAGTATTTCAGAGTTTTTGAGCATTCAGTTAATCTTAATAACATTCCTATGAAGACCAGGGATGTTGGTTGCGTACAACTTTTAATTGGTTGATTTTAAGTTCCTGAGACTAAATCATCTTGGTGATTTGATGGCTCATTTATTCATTCACTCAACAAATATCTATTGGGTTACTATGGACAAAATTGGCTCAAGGTGCTATAGGGATGGAAGAGCTAAAGAAAAGTAAATCATGGCCTTGTCTACCTGCAAGGATCTTATAGTCATTTATCGATTTTTTAAAAATTAAAAACATTTTTAATCCCTTACCTTCCACCTTAGAACCAATACTGTGTATTGGCTCCAAGGCAGAAGAGTGGTAAGGGCTAGGCAATGGGGGTAAGTGACTTGCCTAGGGTCACACAGCTGGGAAGTGTCTGAGGCCATATTTGAACCCAGGATCTTTTGTCTCTAGACCTGGCTCTCAATCCATTGAGCCACCCAGCTATGATATTATAGTCATTTAGTAAGAGAAACTGACCCTCCTTTGGACAAAAGCACTATTTACTTCTGATGGAGGTTCTCTACACACTGTTCACCTATGACTTTGTGCTGATTTCATCATATTCTGGAATAGTCTAGGATCTCCTAAATGAGCTCCAAAGTCACTCAAATGACATTGGGTTGTCATCCACCCTGAAAAAAAAAAGAAAAACAAAGACAAGTAAGTGCAAAGTACATCTTGCTCAGATTTTAACATTCAGGCCACGAAGTTAGTCCATCAATAGAAATAAGTAGAATTTCTTGGATAAGTCCTTTAGCTAAAAAATAAAACAGACTGGGTCATATTGGGGAAATTATATAGTAGTTTCAATGATCCCCAAATATTTGCAATTGTAAAAGTTTACCATGTAAACTCCATTAGGCTCCAAGTGATGTTATGGGGCTATGAATCATGGCATGCAATGAGGCTGGAAGACTAAAAATTGCAGGTGATCCAAAAGACAAAGGAAAAAGACATATCAGGTCTAAGCAAGCTGTACCAGATTATCAATGATGACTTACATGTGAACAATAATCCAAGGACACATACGATCAGAAGAAGTAAACTGATCACATAGCAAGCATAACGAACAACAAATGGACATCAGAAGTGGTTTGTTGGTATTCGGACATTAGTAAAAGCACTAGAAGGCCTCCAAAATGCTGGGTAGATCCTACAGTGAGAGTTTACAGAAAGATATGGAGAAGAATAGCAAAGGATGAGAAGGTATGCCTGGGTGGTGAACTGTCCTGCTGGCAAGCATACCATTGAAGGATGGGAGTATTGATCTCCCCTACCTACCTATGGATGGAGAAGCAACAAAGGTATTTTTAGGGGCAAAGGATGACCGTGTGGTTTGAATGATTAATAGATCAACCTCACCCACTGACAACAAATATTTATTGAGTAACAATGATAGGGCTCATACTTGACTCAACTCTTCAGGAAAGAAAGAAGAAACATTACACATTATCCTTGTCCCAATTTTGCTGAGGAGACAAGACTTCCATATGGTTGGCACAGAGTAAGACTCAGAATAAAATAAACTTCTAACTCATCTTATTGGTGCAATATGAATTAACTAAAGGGAGAAAACCATGGGGACTGCAACCACTGTGGAGGGCTTACTTGGCAAGACTTGAGGCTTGAGCTGGGCAGAGAAGGATGGGCTAGATTGGGACATTTTAAAATTCAGTGGTCCCACCTCCCTGAGCTCTGAGTAAGTTGTGGAATCTGAGTGAGCAGTCTTGAGGTAATCTTAAGTATTTAATGCTTAAGCCCAAGAATTTAATACTTAAAAGCTTTGTACAAGTACTGTGTTCACACTGTAATCATTTCCTTTTACAAAGAGGAGCTGGTTTGAGAACCAGGCATAGAGATGGAAAGTCCTGGGTTCAAATCTGGTCACAGACACTTCCTAACTGTGTGACCCTGGGCAAGTCATTTAACCCCCATTGTCTAGTCTTTACCACTCTTCAGCCTTGGAATCAATACTTAATATTGCTTCTAAGACAGAAACTAAGGGTTAAAAAATAAAGAAGACCCTGGGTGAGATCAATGGACAATGAACCAGGGGTTAGCAAACTTTTTTAATGGCAAAATTGTACAATGTATTTTAATTTTAAACATTTCTTTGATTATAATTATTTTTAAATGTTTTATTGATCACTGTTATTTCTGGGAAAATATCTCTCCCTGTTCCCCAATGAATCCTCTCTTGTTGCAGAGGAAAATAATGAAGCAAAAAAACCCCAACAACAGTGATTTTGATGTATCTATAGTTACATCTATAAATAGATATTTATGCATATGACATACAATAAATTCTTAAAGCTATAGTTTGTGAGGACTTGGAAAGTGAAGATGTGACCATTAAAAGCCAGCATTGGTTCATTAAAAATAGGTCAGGAGGGGGTAACTAGGTGGCACAGTGGTTAGAGAAATAGGTCTGGGGACCAGGAGGTATTGTGTTAACATCTGGTTTCAGATACTTCCTAGCTGTGTGACCCTGGGCAAGTCACTTAATCCCCATTTCCTAGCCCTTACCCCTCTACTACCTTGGAACCAATACATAGTATTGATTCTAAGACAGAAGATAATGGTTTTAAAAAATCCACGTAATCAAGAGTTTTTCTTCTTCTTTTCTTCTTGGAGAGAGGGAAATGAAAGAACAAGTTGAGGTAGGGATAAAGTTTTCCCTTATTCTCCACTCCCCTCTTCCCTCAAAAGAGACCAGAAGATGATCTTAAGAAATCATATACCAGCAGGACAGCTTTGAAAGGTACATGATGAATTTATCATACCATGAAAAAGAAAAGTCCTACCTAAGAGAGATTTTTAGTTTTATGTACATTGAATGCTCTTCTGTTCTACAATGTATGTGGAGATGTTCATTTTGTTTGTTAAGTTCTGAATTAAAAACAAAACAGGTCATGTCAAAGTAACTTCATTTCCTTTTTTGACATGGTTACGACACTATTTGATTAGAGGAATGTCAGACCTAGCATATTTGCCTTTCAGGAAGGCATTTGGCATCATCTTTGATAATATCTTTGTTTTTTTTCCCCCAAAGCCCTTACCTTCTGCCTTAGAACTAATACTAAGCATTGATTCTAAGGCAGAAGAGTAGTAAGCACTAGGCAATGGGGGTTAAGTGACTCTCCCAGGGTCATAGAGTCCTATAGGAAGTGTCACAGGCCACATTTGAATCCAGAATCTTCCATCTCTAGGCCTGGCTCTCTATCTATCCACTGAGTCACCTGTTGCCCCTACTGTATCTTTGTGGAGATGCTGGAGATATGTAGGCTGGATAATAGTATAGCTGAATGGATGAGTTCAGAAGTGGTTGAATGACTAAGCCACCAAACTGTTGATTAATGGATTAACATTGATGAAGTCTATAATGGACTGTCATAGGATTTGGTCATTGGGCTGTTTCTATTGAATATTTTTTCTCATTTACTGGGGTGGAAACAGATGGCAAACTTAACACATTTACAGATGATACTGAGCTGGAGGAGATAGCTAATAGATTGGTTGACACAACTAGGATCCCCAAAGAACTTGAAAATATAGAACAGTGGGCTACAGGTAGCAAGATAAAATTTGAAAGCAGAAATGTAGTTATAGTGTCATAGACTGAGAGCTGGAAGCAACCTTGCAGGTTATCTAAACGAATCCTCTGATTTTATAGTTGAGGTAACAGAGTATAACTTATCCAATGACAGCACCAGAATTCTCTATTGGTGCTTTAAAAAAATCAGTTATACAAGTGTGTAGGATGGAGGAGAGAAAATGGAGAGAAAGAGAGAATTCATGTGATAAAGAGACCTAGAGGTTCTTGGTACTGAGCCACAAGTCTAATAGATGGGGCCAATTCTAAGTAGCCAATGGAAACTTCTACAGCATTAACAGATGTAGAGTGTCTATAATGAGGAAGGTGACTGTTATTTATACTTGTAACTTGGGGGTTGATCAGGACAGCCTAGAGCTTCCCTTCTTACGTCTGGCTGAATATCCCATTCCAACTCAGGTTAAATACCTTTTTGGTCTGGTTAGATAACGTCTAGAGCTGTGGTAGCAAACCTATGACATGTGCTGGAGGAGCTGCTCCCCTTCCCCTCTCCACCACACCTGAGGACATTTCTCCCATCCCCCTCCCCTCTGCTCAGCAGCCCAATGGGAGCAATTCCCCTGTCTGGGAAGAAGCAGAGCAGGGGGGCTCACATGCAGCATGAGGGTGCAGTTTGGGTACTCATCTCTAAAATATTCACCATCACTGCTCTAGACTGTCATGCTCAGATCTGGCCTATGTCTTTTGGACAAAGTAGAGTGAGTTCAGAGTAGGGTGATCAAAATGGCAAAAAGCCAAGCCATTCTCCAGTTGATAAATGGGCAAGGGACATGAATAGGCAATTTTCAGTCAAAGAAATCAAAACCATTAATAAACACATGAAAAAGTGCTCTAAATCTCTTATAATCAGAGAAATACAAATCAAAACAACTCTGAGGTATCACCTCACACCAAGCAGATTGGCTAACATGACAGCAAGGGAAGGTAATGAATGCTGGAGGGGATGTGGCAAAGTAGGGACATTAATTCATTGCTGGTGGAGTTGTAAATTGATCCAAACATTCTGGAGGGCAATTTGGAACTATGCCCAAAGGGCACTAAAAGACTGTCTGCCCTTTGATCTAGTCATAGCACTGCTGGGTTTGTACCCCAAAGAGATAATAAGGAAAAAGACTTCTACAAGAATATTCAGAGCTGTTCTCTTTGTGGTGGCAAAAAATTGGAAAACAAGGGGATGCCCTTCAATTGGGGAATGGCTGAACAGATTGTGGTATATGTTGGTGATGGAATACTATTGTGCTAAAAGGAATAATAAAGTGGAGGAATTCCATGGAGACTGGAACAACCTCCAGGAAGTGATGCAGAGCGAAAGGAGCAGAACCAGGAAAACATTGTACACAGAGACTGATACACTGTGGTACAATCGAATGTAATGGACTTCTCCATTAGTGGCAATGCAGTATTCCTGAACAACCTGAAGGAATCTATGAGAAAGAACACTATCCACATCCAAAGGAAGAACTGTGGGAGTAGAAACACAGAAGAAAAACAACTGCTTGATTACATGGGTTGAGGGGAAATGGCTGGAGATGTAGACTCTAAATGAACAAACACCAACAACATGGAAATGGGTTCTGATTAAGGACACATGCAATACCCAGTGGAATTGCATGCCAGCTATGGGGGGTGGGGGGAGGGGAGGGAGGAAAAGAATATGATTTTTGTAACCAAGGAATAATGTTTGAAATTGACCAAATAAAAAGAAAAAAATGAAAAGAAAAAAATGGCAAAAAGATTCAAAATCATAGCATAAGAGGTTTGATCAAAGGAATTGGTGGTATTTAACAAAGAGAACAGAAGTGGGGGAGAGGTAAATGTGATGTGTATCTTCAATTATTTGCAGATGTGATATGGAAGGTTCAGCTTTCTTATTGGCTACAGAGAACAGAATTAATCCAAACATGATGATTATGATGATGATCAAAGATTATGCATTATTATATACATGTATGTATATATACATATACATAGAAGCTGAATATTATTATAAATTATATCATAGAAGCTGGATATGATTATAAATTATCTTACATAATTTATAATCACATCCAGCTTCTATAATCCTTTATAGTTTATAAATCACTTCCAGGGATATTGCCTCATTTGATCTTCATAAAAATACTTTATGATCTATCACCATCCCCATTTTATAGAAGTTGAAGAAACTGTGACTCAAGTTTAAGTGACCTGCTTAAGATCATAAAATCAGTAAATAGCAGAGCTAGGATTTGAACCCTGATCTTTGGGTGACAAGTCTAATGTTCTTTTCCCACTACAGTGCTTTGCCTCTTTGAGACAAGACAATTAATCATGCAGAATTCCTTTTTCTGCTTTAGAACAAGGAGGCTGGATCTGATGCTATCTAAGGGCCTTTCCAGCTCCAACAGTGTCCTCTCTCCTTGGCAGATCTGTGTTTATGCCATTGAACCTGACGGACGCAGGGACTCGTACCCACTGTCTTCACTTCCTAATTTGGCTTTGAAGCTCTGCAGCAGAAGTATCCATTTCATCCCCACAAGTAGAAACATCAGCATAACTGTTGGAAGCAATCATCTTCCTAACAACAGAAGGCAGCGAGCTGGTGCCCAAAATAAGTAATGGGCACGACGGGGCGCTGGAGGTAACATTCTCCCTCACCCCGAGATCAGCATTTCAGTGTCTAAACAGGTAATCTATGACGCCTATGTCACTCCAAAGTCATGCGAGATCCAGTTTCGTCAGGATCCAAATCTGGATTCCCCCTTCTGCACCTCTCCACCCCCACCCCAGACACTCCACTGCCTTACGACTGAAAGTTGTATGATTGATTTGAATTCACACACCTAGAGGAACTCTCAGAGGCCATAATAGGGCACAGTTCCCATGGCTGCCAGTGGGAGATCTCCTTACACTGGGCTAGATGGCCCTCGCCAGCATGGGTGTGGGAGACAAGGGAGATAGTATGGAGCCATGGGACGAGCTGCAAGTGGAAAAAGGACTTGGGCTCCAAGCTTGGCTCCCCTGGCTGTTTGACCTGAGGCAACTCATTTACCTCTCTGGGCCTCAGTGTCTTCTTCTGTAAAATGGAAGGAGGGGGTCGCGCTTGGCGGCCTCTGAGGTCCTTCCCACTCCAGGTTCCAAGAACGCACTCTGCTTTGGAAGCCTTTTCACATCCATTATTTCATTCTGCCCTCACGCCCAGGTAGGTAGGGCCCAGGGATTGAATCACAGGATCTAATGAATCACAGAACAGTGAGGCTAGAAAAGACCTCAGAGACCATCCCATTCTCTCCTCCCTCTCTTCAAAAGATGAAGGAACCGAGGCCCTGAGAGCGGAATCCACTTGGAGAAGATTCTGGGGCCGAGACCAGAACCCAGATTTTTCCTCCGTGACCCTTCCGTTGCGCCATAAGAGGCAGAAGGGCTTGGGTGGGGGGATTTTTTTTTCTTGGAAGAAGGAAGACAGATATCAGGCAGAAGGTGCCCACACAGCTTCCTCTGTTTGGAATGAAAGTTTGTACTTCAGTGATTAGCTCATCGACCTGAGGGGAAAAAAAGGAAAAAGGAAAAGGAAAAAAAGAGTGGGGGAGCTCAGTGAGTGATTGGTGGAGAATTTCTCAGTGGCTTCACAGAGATTTTTTACCCTTCTTGCGCAAACTGCAGATCAGGAAAGGATTAGGTAACAACAGGGTGGCTGAAGTATATTACACACGGGGTTGGCCATTAGCCAAGGAATGTAGCATGCAAAACCTGCCATTGCCTAACAAGTCAAATATAGCTCTGGATCCAGACTGGTTCTCCAGGGGAGGGGTAGGAATTGGGTTTCTGCTGCCCCGGCAGCTTGTTCTAGGAAAAAAGAATCACTTGACATTCTTTTGTTACTTTAAAGGTGTGACAATTACCTAAGCGGTTTTAAGGGGGTGCAGAAACCAGGGTGTAATGAGGCGGAAAACTGAGCTTGGAGCCTGCAGTCATTGTTTCATACAATCTCCCAGTGGGCCCTGGTGTTAGAATGGCCAGTGCTCCGGGCCTGCTTGATTTTGCCAAAGGCCCCATAGAAGGAAAAGTCAAGAAGCGAACAAACCCCAAATCAAGCCAACCCTAAACCAATGGAGAATTCTCAGGAAGACCCAGGAAACAGCCACCTAATGGAGAGGGTGAGATGTGTAAGGGCCTCACAGACTCAGAGGCACATTATGCCCAGCTGTGCCGGAGCAGGGAGGGACAGAGAGCTCATCTCTTCTAACCTCTTTATTTTACAGAGGAGGGATCTAAAGCTGGGATCAGGGACAAGTGATTTGCTCAAGATGTGCGCACATCCACAGTTAGTAAGAGGCAGAGCTGAGGACTCCAACATAACCTCTCTGATTGACTCTGTCCTAGCGTGGACACAGATTCTGGGGAAGTCACTTGACTTCTGGGGGATTTAGTTTTCTTAACTATAAAATGAGGATAATGGTTCTTGCGTAACTTGCCTCACAGAGGAAAGGGTGCTGTAAACTTTAAAGCATTATATAAATAGGAGCTATTATTTCTGGCCTTTTCCCAAACACTGGTCTTAGGGGAAGTTCCTTATCCTTAGAACAGAAGCTCTGAAAGGGAGGGGTTGGTCCTGGCGATAGACTGACCAGAGATGATACAGTGGAAAGAACACTTGATTTAGGGTCTGGAGATATGGATTAAAATGTTAGTTTTGCTACTAGCTGGGCAAGTTATCTCACCCTCCTGGACCTAGGGTTTTTTTTTTAATTTATAAAAATATGGAGATATGGGCAACTAAGTGACACAATGGGTAGAACATCAGGCCTGGAGTTGGGATGACCTGGGTTCAGATCTAGCCTTAGAAACCTCCTAGCTGTATGACCCTTGGGTAAATCACTTGATCCCATATGCCTAGCCCTTGCCCTTCTGTCTTAGAGTTGTTATTAGGACAGAAGGTAAGAGTTTAAAAAAGTGAGGTTAGAATAGATGACCTCTAAGACAGGAATATGCTGGTTAATATTTAACAACCAACTCTTTGATAAAAATGTATCCTGGCATACGTCTAAGTTTAATCTACATTAACATTTTCTCCATCACTTTTTTAGGTCTAGCCTAGCAACAAAACAATAAACCAACTGAAGGTCATATACCTAGTAAGTGATCAGTAAACAACAATAATAAAATCAATACTACAATTCTTTAAAAAGTTGTATCAATTGCTCATTGCTTTCAATTGTCATTACTATATACCAAATCTCCCTGGCTTCCACTTCCTCTTATGTGTTATCTATATTTTCCTTCTAAATTTTTTGGAAAACCATAATTTGGCAAAAATTGCTATGAAAATTGGAAAAGAGTATGGCAGAAACTAGGTATAGACCAATATCTCACACCAAACACCAAAATAAAGTCAAAATGGATGCTGAATCTAGAAGTAAAAGGTGACACCATAAACAAATTACATGGAAACAAAAAAAAAAACATGGAAAAGTTTACTTGTCAGACTTTGGGTAAGAGAAGAATTTATGAGTAAATGAGACATAAAGAACATTACAATGTACAAAAATGAAATTGATAACTTTTGATTACATTACATTAAAATGTTTTTTTGTTACAATAAAACTAATGTAATCAAAATTAGAAGGAAAAGAACAAATTAGGAAAAAAATTTAATAGCAAGAGTCTCTGAAAAAGGCCCAATCTCTGAAATATATAGAAAACTGACACAAATTTATAATAATATAGAGCATTCCCCAAATGATAAATGGTCAAACAACAAGCAGTTCTCAGAGGAAGAAATTAAAACTATCTGTAATCATATGAGGAAATGCTCCAAATCACTATTCATTAGAGAAATGTGAATTAAAATAATTCTGAGAAAATATTCCATACTTAACAGATTGGCTAATATGATCAAAAAAGAAAATGATACAAGTTGGAGGAAATGTGGAAAAATGGGACATTAATACACTGTTGGTAGAACTGTGAACTGATACAACCATTCTAGAGAGCAAGATGGAACCAGCTCAAACAGCCATAAAACTATGCATACCCTTTGCTTTAGCAATACCACTATTGGTGGGATAAATGAAAAAGCCCTGGGATCTTTAGGTTGCATCAGTAGGCCACATGACAATGCCTACAGGTCTGGAGGGTATGGAGACAGCTCAATTGGTAAGGCTTTATCTTACTTGAAGGAAGAGAGTTGGTGATTCCAATCTCATCCAAGTGATGTAAGCAATCAAGCATCCTTGGAACCCATCCTTGGAATTCAGGAGGGGTTCTGGGTTTGGATCAAGGAAGTCAAAAGAGAGTGTGGTCCCTAAGTGGTAGCTGGTCTTCCCACATAATAGATAAAGGGCTAGACCTCATTTTGGAAGACCTGGGTTTGGCTTATGTCTCTGGACTTATTAGCTAAGTGACTATGGAAAAATTCCTGGGTCTGTTCCTTATCTATAAAGTCAGAATAATACTTGCCAATTTGCAAGGTCATTTTGTGAGGTACAAATGCTTTACATCTATAAAAAATGTTTTAAAAATGTCAGTTATTATTATTAGATGTGTCTTATATTTTTCTAAGAAATTAACTGATCAATAATAAATTGGTATTTATTTAATATAATAAAAAATACTAAGATGAGAAAAGAGGCAGTTGGACATCTCTCATATCTCTTCCATTTAAAAAAATTATTTATTTAATTTTAGTTGCAAATTTCCATCTGTGTTTTCCAAGATTGTATAATCCAGGTTGTGTCCCTCCCTTCTTCCCTCCCCTGTCTTAGAGCTGGCAGGCAGTTTGGTTCATCTTATACATGTATTGTCACACAGGGCATGTTTCCATATTGTTCATTTTTGTGAGTGAATGATCTTTTAAATTTTTTTTAAACCCTTCCCTTCCATCTTAGAATCAATACTATGTATTGGTTCCAAGGCAGAAGAGTGGTAAGGACTAGGCAATGAGGGTTAAGTGACTTGCCCAGGGTCACACAGCTGGGAAGTGTCTGAGGCCAGATTTGGTCTCTAGGCCTGGCTCTCAATTCACTGAGTCAGCCAGCTGCCCCCTCTTAAACTTTAAATATAAATTTAACATTAATTAAAATTAATTTTATTAAACCCACCCACTGTGCTAAGTGCGGGGGAAATAAAGAAAAACATGAAAACATTCTTTTCCTTAAGGAGCTTACATTTTATTGAGGGAAGCAACATAAGCTTATATTGCAAGTTAAAAAAAAAAACAAAAACAAAGACAAAATGAACATAAAGTGTAGTATCTCTTCTGTAACACTTTACCAACTTTTATTTCCAGTTTGGATCCTGATAGGATGATGACTATTCTAGGATCAAGACACTTCATGGGTCTATAACATAACTAAAATTATAAAAAGCAAAAACTTTGGCTCATAAGCCCCAACTGATGCCTTTACCTTGAGTAGTCAGTCAGTTGACACTATTTGGTTAGAGCAAAGGCATTTACTGAAACAGTATAGCAAGAACAATAGTTACAAAACATTCCTCTCCATAAATTTGGAGTGTACTTTTGCTACAATGCATATATTGGTGAGAAGAATGGATATACATATATACATCTAGTTTGTAACTAGAGAGAAATATATTGACTAGAGCAACTTCCATTCTTGTACTATAGAGGCCTGATATCTTGTGGTGTGAGTGAGTGTGTGTGTGTTTTCTTATGCTTCTCAAGTTGGGCAGCTCTCCAGGGCAAGTTTTCCTAATTAGTTCCCTGGGCTTATCTCTCTCTGCAATGTAATTCAGTTCTGTAGCTGGATTCTTTAGATCTGCTCTTCCTAATGAATGCAGCATCTCCATATACACTTGTAGACTTTGTGCTTGTGAGAAGCACAAAGGGAAGAAAGTAAAGAGAACGATTCCCTCTCAAGAGTGAAGTTCTTCCTTGGGTAATTAATTTAACCCTGTTTGCCTCAGTTTCCTTATTTATAAAATGGGTTGGAGATAGAAAAGACAAACCACTCCAGGATCTTTGTCAAGAAAACCCTAAATTGGGTCAGAAGGAATCAGACATGACTGAAACGATGAAACAACAATTGGGCATATTTGTTGGTAGTAGGAAAGTAGACAGGGAACAGCTGAAGACAGAGAAAAAAGTGAATGGGTGATTTCATAGGCAAACTGCCAGAGAAGAGAGGAGGGAATGGGATTAAGAGGAGAGAAAAATAAAAAGAGAGAGAGAGAGAGAGAGAGAGAGAGAGAGAGAGAGAGAGAGAGAGAGAGAGAGAGAGAGAGAGAGAGAGCGAGCTAGCTGGCTCAGCAGATAGAGAGACAAATCCTAGAAATGGGAGGTCCTGGGTTCAAATTTGATCTCAGACATTTCCTAGCTATATGAGCCTGGGCAAGTCACAACCCAATTGCCTAGTCCATACCTCTCTTCTGCCTTGGAATCAATAGATAACATTGATTCTAAGACTGAAGGTAAGGATTTAAAAGAAAGTACATGAAATGTTAAAATTAAAAGGGGCATTAGAAGACAGAATGTCCAAGCTTGATGACTTTTTTCAACATATTATGTCAGAATTAGAAGGACCTTAGAAGTCATATATTCCAACCTCCTTATTTTTCAAAGAAGGGAACTAAAATTCAGAGAAGTGATTTTCTCAGGATGTGAGAAAGTGGCTGAGCTTATACTCATAAGTGGCTGAGCTTATACTCAACCCAGTTCCTCTGGTTCCAAGGCCAGCATTCTGATTCTGTACTAGCCATGAGATAGGGAAAATACTTGACATTTCTAGAAGTCAGCTTTCTCATCTCTAAAACGGGACCAATAATACTTGTATGGCCTATCTAATAGGTTTTTGTATATATGTGGGAAATACACTCACTGTAAATTTTGAAGTAGTATATAAATAGGAACAATATATTAATATTGGTATTTTCCAATCACCCGCTTTAGGGAAAGTTCTTTAATTTCAGATAAGAAGCCCTGAAAGGGTGGGGTCCAGGTTCTGATCCTGTTCTGACTAGGGATGATACAGTGGAAAGAGCTTTGGAATTTGAGTCAGGAGATCTGAATTCAAATTTCAACACTGTTTATTCCCTAGCACTGTGTCCTTGGGCATGCTACTTTTCCACTCTGGGCCTTAGTCAACCCTTATCTATAAGAAAAGAGGGCTGGAAAAAATGATCTCTCAGGTCTCTCTAAGTTTAGTAGAGCTACCCAGAATTCTCTAACCTCTTGAGAGATAGGGAGGAACTGAAACATTTTGATTTTCCAGAACTGCCCAGCTGGGTTTCAGGGGACTATAAAATAAGAGCAAATGGAGATTATGAGAAATCGAGAAATTGGCATGAATGAGCAGAGAAGGGGCCAACAATGGACAAACTAGAAAGCAAGACTTGTCATAGATAAGATGCTATAGATATTTCTGAATTGCCTGCAGCTTACAACTTCAATGGCCTGATCAAGTGGTTTTCAGGTAAATATATCACTACTAGTTTGCTTTTCATAGATATAAAATAGGGACTGATAGACATGAGACCTGCTCTTTTGAGATACCTCTCAGAATGCTCATGACTTCTTAATTCTTAAATCCTTGGTCATTTCCCAAAGGGCTAGTCAAATCACTGCAGTGTAAGGAGGGGGCATATTGTCATCAAGGAGATGCTAGCCCTTGCATCAAAATCCTGTGTATTTATTTTGGAGAGCAGACATGTTTCCAACTTATCAGACTCCTTTTGTAGTATCTATTTCTTTTCCTAATTAAGCTGATTTCTATATTTGTTGTAGGGGTAGCTAGACGGCAAAACAGATAGAGTGCCAACCCTGGAGTCAGGAAGACCTGAGTTGAAATTCAGCCTTAGAACCTTATTAGCTTTGGGACCCTTGGCAAGTCACTTGACCCTGTTTGCCTCACTTTCCACCTCTGTAAAATGAGCCAGAGAAGGAAGTGGCAAACTATTTTCCAATAAAACCCCCAAATGAGGTCATAAAGAATCTGACACAATTGAAACAACTCAACAACAAAAAATGAGCTGGAGAAGGAAATGGCCAACCACTCCACTATCGTTGCCAAGAAAACCCCAAATAGGGTCATGAAGAGTTGGACATGATTATAACTACTCAATAACAACAATATATTCATTACACTGAACATATTAAAAAACAAACAAGTCATGGTTGGAAGGCGAACCCATTCTGTGGATAATGATACAATATTTTGGCAAGTCCAGCTAGAATTCAAGTGTAATTGAGTAGTATGGACAGTGTGATAGGGTAGAATGGTGGTTCTCAGAGAGTGGACTGCAACATTCTACTGTTCTACATTTTTGCCTGCATTTGTGGATGGTGTTTTATTGTAGATGAAAGAAAAGATATAATCTTGTTAAATCTAAGTTTTATTCTGACTTTGTGACCCTGGGCAAATTACATAACTCCTCAGTACTATAATTGTCTAAGACCTTAAATGGAAGAGAAGGTTCTGGCCTGAATTGTAGAGGGAGTTTCCTTATCCAGGAGCCCCTGATCACACATCCAGTCCCTAACCAAATGTCTATAAATTTTTCTTTTCCCCAATATGTAATATCCTTGAAATAAAAAAGTTGCTTATTAAAAACTTAAAAATCCATCAAACAACAAGTATTTATTAAGTACTTAAAATCTGCCAGACAGTGTGTACTTAGTCACTGGAGATTCAAATGCAATAAATGAAAGAATCACTACTTAAAAGGAGCTACATTCTAAACTCAGACTGGTACTCAAAAAAAAAAAGGCTCAACAAAAATGGTTTGCTCTCATTGAAGGGCATTTGGACATACATGAAGATCCTGACTTTCTCATGATATTGATTTTCATTTGTTTCAGTCATGCCTGACTCTTTGTGACCCCATTTAGGGTTTTCTTGGCAAAGATACTGGAGTGGTTTGCCATTTCCTTCTCTTTTTTTTAAGATGAGGAAACAGAGGCAAACAGAGTTAAATGATTTGCCTAGGGTCACACAGTTTGTAAGTATCTGAGGCTAAATTTGAATTCAGGTCTTCTTGAGTCCAAGTCCAGTGCTTTATCCACTTCACCTCATAGTTAACCTTTCTCATTTTATTGGTAATTTAAATTTCAGCATGCCACAAGTTTTGAGAACTATCATAGTAGAGAAAGAACTGAGTTAATAGGTCAAGAGACTGGTATTCTAGCTTCTATTCTAACCCTGATGAGCTCTGGGATACTGGGTCAAATCATTCCTCACTGTAGAGTTTAGACTGCTCATTAAAAAATGAAGGTAGGATCAACTTGGTGACTTAGTGGATAGAGAGACATACCTGGAGACAGGAGATCCTGGGTTCAAATCTGAAATCAGATACTTTCTAGCTGTGTGACCCTGGGCAAGTCACTTAACCCCAGTTACCTAGTCCATACCACTCTTTTGCCTTGGAATTGATATTTAGTATCAATTCTAAGGTAGAAAGTAGTTGTTTTTTTTTTAAATGACGGTGATTGGACAAGGTGATCTCTAAATCTCTTTCTAAGTGTCAAGAACTGGCACACTCTCTGGAAAATTATATATACTTAATAAATATCTGACTTCAAGTTACCATATAAGGGTGTAAAAATTAAATTTAGTCTCTAGTAATAGAAATATTATATTTTATGAGGTTTATTAAAGATTATTAGAAATCAAGGAATAAAGAAATACAAAATAAGAAAAACCACATGTGTAGGGCTGATTAGCCTATTCAACCCCCCCCCCCCTTAGCTTACCCACTACATCATTGCAATGGAAGAGGGTGAAGTAGGCATTGCTGCCAGTTAAATACTCATTGTGATCTTGCCCAGGTGAGATTATAGGAATTCTGGGAAGTACCAAGGACTTCTGGGGATTGAAGTCTAGGGTTCAAATCTCCATTTTACAAGGGCTGTTGGTTAGAGCAGTGAATAGAGCTGAGTCAGGAAGATCTAAGTTCAAATCCAGCCTCAGACACTTACTAGCTATGTGACCTCAGGCAAATCACTTAGCCCTGTCTGCCTCAATTTCCTCATCTGAAAAATGAGTTGGAGATAGAAATGGCAAACCATTCCAATATCATTACCAAGACAAGAAAACCTAAATGGGGTCATAAAGAGTAGAACATGACTGAAACAACTGAACAACAACAAATTATACAGTTTTAATTAGCAACTTTTATTTACTTCAAGGATACTCCATATTGTGGAAATGATTCTAAATTCTAAATATTGATATTGATACTAGTGCTATTATGAAATATTACTGTTCCAGAAACCATGAAATTTCATCATTCCTCTCCTGTCCACTTAATGGTGAGTATTCCCTGGACTCTTCTCTTCTGCTTTTACATGCTTTCTCAATGCATGTTTGTTTCTATGTGTTCAAGTATTATCTCTATCCTAATGCTTCCAAATCTAAAAATTCAGTCATGATGCTATTCTGAAATTCTGTCCTCCATCACTAACTGGCTGCTTACCATCCTTCCACAGGCATTTCAAACTCAGACATTCAAAACAAAATCTCTCTCTCTCTCTCTCTCTCTCTCTCTCTCTCTCTCTCTCTCTCTCTCTCTCTCTCAACCTGTCCCTTGTCCACACTTCTCTGTTTCTATTGAGGTCATGATGAGGTATCCAGATTTTTTGTTTCTTTCTTTATTTTCCCCTTCTATCTAACTCTGGTCTTTATTCTCTTGTACTTCCCAAAACTATGTGAAGGCTAGTAAACATTTCCTTGTGGTCTTTGATCATTGAGAGAGGCTGTTGATTCAATTTGTTGATTACTGCTAGCCTAACTAATATATTGATCACGTTCAGACAATTTCCCCCAATTTACCTTTAATTTCCAAACATAAGTAGGCACCAGATTTTTAACCTCAGAGTCATCCTTAACCTTCTCCTTCCCTTAATCACACCCCCACCCCACCTCATGTCTAATTAGCTGCCAAATCTCATCTATTCTATTTCCACAACAACTCTTACATGAGTCCCCTTCTCTTGCACTCTTTCTACCATAATTCAGCCCCTATTACTTCTTGCAATGATTTCCTACTTGGTTTCCGTGTGTCTAGTTTCTTCTTTCTCTAATACTAGGTGCCAAAATAATATTCCAAAACCAGAGGTCTAGTTTTGTCAAAACCTGCTCAATACTCTTCACTGACTCCCCAGTGCCTCTGGGTTAAAGTACTCATCTTGGTTTTTAAGTCTTAAAAATTTGCAGAATTCTTGCTGTTTGTTGCCTTCTTGATGTTTACACAGTCATTACTCAATTCAGGCACTCATAACTTCTTGCATTTTTAGGGGTAAATTTAGGGGTTATTGACTGAATATATTATACTATTTGTTGCCAGGGATTAATTCAAATCCCAATAAAAATACTCAAGTCAATTTGGGATTTTTATGGTGGTTTAATTAATATAGAGGGAAGGAATTAAGAAGAAGAAGAAGAGAAAGGGGTATAATATTTCACTGGATTTGCCTAAGCCAAGGAAAGTTCAGAGAACTCAGCCATGAGGTCTCCTCAGAAGATTAGGGGCTTCCTAAGAGGATAGTGTATTGGAAGGTAAAGGAGAAAGGAATCAGCCTAAACTTACTCATCTAGCATGCTCATGCCAAGCTGCCAAGATGCCAAGATGCCAAGACCCAAGACTTCAAACCCTGCCCAGCACTCCCCACACTGCCGACAGAGACCAATGTCTCTACAAGTGAGAGACAGAGCGAGAGCCACATCTCCATGAGAGAGCCAGAGCCACATCATGTGAAAGAGCCAGAACCACATCCTGTGAAAGAGTCAGAGCCACATCTCCACAAAAAGAGCCAGAGCCACATCTCCACAAAAAGAGCCAGAGCCACATCTCCACCAAAGAGGCCTGAGAGAGAGGAAGAGACGCAAAATATAGAGACTCTTTTTTACATCACTTCCTGCATCTCACATGTACCAATGGTAGCTTAAGCTTGACTTAGGAGAGCCCAGGGGGTCTGTCGGTTGTTTCTTATTTGTCACTTGCTAGCACATGTCAGTCATAGACCATCCTCCTCAACACTTAATCCTTAATCCTTAATCCTTAATCCTTAAGTAGGGGTGTAGACATTCCTGTTTGTTAGGATTTTAAAAACTAATCAGGGCATAGAAAAATCTAAAATTCACAGCATTGATTATTTTATCAGCCTCCTAATTGGTCTCCTTCCCTTAAATCTCTCCCCACTCTGCAAGTGAGGCCTCTTTTTTCCCATTCTCTTCATTTCAAAACCCCTTGATACTCTTCTCTGTCCTTTTCTCCTTCCCCTATGTCTATGACAAAGAAGTGGCACTTCTTCTTGTGAGGTGAACCCATCTCCATGTGCATTTGATCTGATCCTCTCCCATCTTTTCTAGTAAATTGTAACCTCAATCATACTCCTTCCTCAGATCTTCACCCTTTCTCTATCTTGTGTTTTTCTGTTGCCTTCAAATATGCAGAGTATCCCTATCCTTAAAAAATCTTCACTAAAGTCCGTCACTTTTTCAAACTATGTTCCTCTCTCTCTCCTCCCTTTCACAGGCAACTTCTTGAAAAATGTATCTATAATCACTGCTTCTACTTCCTCTTCCTCACTTGTTCTGCAACCTATTGTAATCTGGCTTCTGACCCTATCACTTAACCAAAATGGCCTAACTGAAGGAATTAAAAATCTCTTAATTAGTGAATCTTATGGTAATTTCTCCATATCCTTTTTCTCCTACCTATCTGTTGCATGTGACCACCCTTTCCTTCTGAATCCTCTTCCCTTTCTGGGTTTTTGTAATACTTTTCTCTCCTAGTTCTTCCTCACTTCCTTAACTTCTTCAACTGTTACTGGTTTGTTATCCATATCACACCTCCTAACCTTGCTGTTTTCCAAGGTTTTGTCCTAGGTCAGTGATGGTGAACCTATGGCACAGGTAACAAAGATAGCACACAGGGCACACTCTATGCTCACTGGGTCCCCTCCTGCCCAGTTCATTATTAGAAAGGCAGAGGGACTTTGGCAGAGCTGCTCCCTTCCTCCTCTCCACTGTGCCTGATGACATTTTTTTTCATCCCCTACCCCTCTGCCCAGCAGCCCAATGGGAGCACACAGAGGGTAAGGTGGGTGGCTCACATGTGCCAGAGCTGGAGGGGAGCAGAGTGCTTGGGCCACTCCCCTCCCCTTCTCCACATGTACCTCTCATCATCCATCCTTCTGCCCAGCAGCCCAGTGGGAGAGCTTCCAGTCTGGTGGAGGGCTGGCACAGCATTCAACCTAGGGGGTGGGGTGATGGCAAAGCCTGGCACTCCCATTTCTAAAAGGTGAGCCATCACTGACCTATGAGCAGATAACTTATTGATCTATGTTTCTCCAGTCTCCTGAGACTCTATCTAGTATCACCAATTGCCCATTAGGTATTTTAAACTCAAACTCAAAGCTCAACTTGTATAAAGATGAACAAATTATCTTTTAGCCCAAGTGCTTTCTTCTTCCACTTTTTCCTAGTCAATGCTCTTCTAGTCTTTCAAGTTCATAACCTTGGCATTATTCTTCCTCCTTACTTTCACTCATCCCACATATTTAGTCAGTAGCCAAGTTTTGTTTCTGTCTTTGTAACATCTCTTATAAATATTCCCTTTTCTCTATTAAGACTACCACCAACCTTAGTTGAAACCCTTATTAAATCTCACCCAAATTATTATAATGGCTTCATAATTGGCAAATTTGATCATGTCACTCCCCTACTCAGTCAACTCCAGTGGCTCCCTATTGCCTTTTGGATAAAATTGAACCTCACTTGTTTTGTCTTTTACAACAAAGCCCTGACTTGTCTTTCCATCTACACTGTATATCACTCCCTCTCCCACTCTGCAATCCAATCAAATTGGCCTTTTCTTTGTTTCTTACACAGGAAACTCTATCTCTAATCTCCATGCTTTTGCATTGCCTGTCTGCAATGCCTGGAATGTATTTGCTCCTCAACCCCACCCCCTCTTAGAGAGTTCCTTTTTTCTAAAAGCATCTTGAACACTACTTTTTTATTCAACCTTTCTACATCCCCCCCAACTTCCCAACTGCTAGTGGCCCAAATTACCTTTTTTTAAATTTTTAATTTTTTTAATTTTAATTTTTTTGTTTTTTGTTTTTTTTTTGTTTATTCTGTATTTCCATATGTATGTTGGCTCTGTGAAAGAATGTAAGCTAGTGAAGAGGGATTCCTCCCTCCCTTCCTCCCTTCCTTCCTTCCTTCCTTCCTTCCTTCCTTCCTTCCTTCCTTCCTTCCTTCCTTCCTTCCTTCCCTTCTTTCTTTCACCTCTCATCTAACTTGACTTTGGTCTCACTTCTACTCTTATATTTCAGTGGAGTCATCAGAAAAATAACCTTGTTGATGATGACTATTTTCTCCAATGTGATGGCCACAGAATTATCTGTAGGGAACGAGGTGATTGCAAGTATAAACCTTCATGCAGGTCTTGATTTGTGGTGTCTTGGTGATATTCTTTCCCACAGCTATGGTCATTTTGGGAGAGTAGTGGGTAATAAGTTAGAAAGCCTGCAGGAATTCCCATTGCCAGTATTCTTCATGATGACAGCTCTGTATCTGGAGTAGCACACAGAGGATCAGCCTGACTTTCCCAGGTTTTATAGGCATGCCCAGTTTAATAGGAACCTCACTGTTTCTATAGCAAAATAAGAAATCTGGGCTTTCATATGCTGAGATGTAATATACTTTGAAAGAAAGTAATTTTGATTTAAAAACAATTGGAAAGGCAGGGTTTGTTTAAATGACAATTGATAACCAGTAAATTTAGTGAACAGTAGTGATTTCTTTATTACCTAGGTGTTTGTATTTCTTTCAATCTGGATTTTTTTTAAATTTTCAATTGTTATAAACTAAAGAGGTAATCATCTTTTAAGGTTAATTATCAATAGTTTATTTGTTATTCTATTTTTATGAACAAAAACAAGCCTATACTGTTACTCTCAGTTATCTATATTTGAAAAGTACTTACCTATTGGCTGGATTGTGTGGTGATGAGTGTATACTGAAAAAAAAAACAACCAAAAAACCAAACCTAAACCTTTTACCTTCTGTTTTAGAATCAATACTAAGTATTGGTTCTAAGCAGAAGAATGGAAAAGGCTAGGCAATGGGGGTTAAGTGACTTGCCTAGGGTCACATAGCTAGGCCTACAGCTAACTTAACAGATAAATTCAACCACTGAATATCAACCACCCAATTGGTGCTATCCAATGAGGGAAGAAATTGTTACTCTTACACAGGGCTAACTTTCCAAACAGCTGTGTGTGTGTGTGTGTGTGTGTGTGTGTGTGTGTGTGTTGGTTCTGAACCTTAGATTTCATTGTTGATGGGAACTTTAATTCAGGAAACACCCGTTACCAATAAAGACAGTCAGGGCTCTGCCATTTATACTCTTAATTGTTGCTGGGGGAAACTGAAAAGTTAAATGACTTATTTGGAATCACATAACCCAGTGGTTCTCAACCTTTTTAATGCCGTGACCCCGCAATACAGTTCCTCATGTTGTGGTGACTCCAAACCAAAAAACTATTTTGGTGGCTACTTCAAAACTGTAATTTTGCTACAGTTATGATTCGGAATGTAAATACCTGATATGCATTATGTATTCTCATTGCTACAAATTGAGAGGTTGAGAACAGCTGACATAACCAATATGTATCTATCCCAAGGGCAGGACATTAGCCCAGGTCTTCCTGACTCTGAGGCTGACTAACCACTGTTCTGTGCTGGACTCTCTGCTCTCCAGTAATATTATTCAGAATTTTCCAAGTTCAAATTCCAGCTAAAACACCTCTGACAATGGACAGAGTTCCTTTGCCTCAGTTTCTTCATTTTCAAAGTGGGGATTATAATTCTCACAACCCCTATGCTACAGGGCTGTTGTGAAGACAATTCTTTGCAAACTTTAAAATATTATATAAATTTAAAAATAAAATAGAAATATATAAATAAAAAATAATTATAAAAACTTAAAATATTACATAAATTAAAAAATAAAATATATAAATAAAAACAAATATAAACAACTTAAAATATTATGTAAATTTAAAAATAAAATAGAAATATATAAATAAAAATAAATATAAACTTAAAATTTATATATTTTAAAATCATGATTTAATTGTTCAGTGTCCTTATGGAGAGTTCGAGAGGTCGTTTGGGCTATCTGGCCTCAGAGTTCCTGATCAGAGGGATCAGCATCCGTGGGGGGTATGGATGGCTCTAAATAACTCCGGTGTTTTCTAAAGACCCCCTGCCCCCATCCCAGATTCTGAATGAAATTTCGAAGATTACCTTCCGCAGTGGCTTCTGAGGGAAACAAAAAAGTTCTGTTTTTGAAATGCTGTGTTGGCTGGGGATGTTTTGCCAGGATGACAGCCCTTGTCACCATCAGCAAATCATGTGAAAAAAAACCTTGTCGACAGTAAACATTGAGCTCAGGAAAAAAAGCTGACGGGGTCATCCCCTTTCCCTGGGATCGGCAACGTCTCCTGAATCGCAGCAAATTCCTCAATGGGAGTCGCTGACAGAGAATAGAAATGCTATTGAGCTGTGTGAGCTCACACGAATCAGGAGTTTTACTGAATTGGGGAGAGGGAAAGAGGTGATGAGGGGAGGGGCTGGCTGGGACGTTGGTCTGGGGTGGGAGAGGGCCACCGTGACCCCGGGAGGAACTGAGAGACCGTGTTCAGCATCCTTGAAGGCCGAGCCGGGGTCACCCATCCTCCACTTCCTGAGCCAGAGGAGTCCACTTCCTCCTCTCCTGGGCTGAGGCACTCGGAGGAAATCTAGGAATGGAGCCCCTGGATGTTTCTAGTTTATTGGATTGTGTTGTGGCTTAGGTCTGACCTTTGCCACAATAATAAAAATAATTGGAAGACTAGCAATGACTCATAAGTATATAGTTCTTTCCTCCTAACAAGCTTGTGAGAAGTTAATACACATTTTATTCTACCCATTCACTAGATGAGGAAAGTGGGAGGTGAGGTGATTTGCTCGAGGCCATCAGCTAAAGAAAGGAAGAGTCTTTTGGGGTTTTGGTTATGTAGGACTTTGCTCTTACAAAGACCAATACGGAAGTGTGTTTTGCATGATAATAAAAAAATAAGGCCCTGAATTCCAGCTTGGAGACCAAAGGAACAGAGGGTCTCATATCTCTAGCTGCTCTGATGGTGTAGGACATTCAACCTGGATTAGATTTGGAGGAAACATGATAGCAGTTTTTAAAAAAAGTATTTATTTTTATTTATTTTATTTTTTAAGTATTTTATTTTAAATATTTAAATTTTAATTTAAATAAATAAAATTTAATATTTAAGTAAATATTTTAAGTATTTATTTATTATTATTTATAATTTACATATAAAATAAAAACTATAATAATTTGTGGTATATGCTATATACTATAAAGTATATATAACATATATAATAATATATTATATAGGATAATATACTGTTTATATTAATCTATTATATGGTTGTTATATTGATAATATTTATTATTAAATAAAAGTATTTAAAAGTATTTTTTATGTAAGAGGAACTCAACTTGTTCTATTAAGTTCTAGAAGGCATCACTAAGGATATTGGGTAGAAGCTTCAGACATATTTAAAGAACCATGTGAAGGAAAAACTTCTTAACAATTCAGGCTATAGTTGAGGGTTGACAAGTTGATTGACTGCTGAGAATTTATTGTGAAGAACTCACTATTACCATGTATCATTTTAAAATAAAACCCTTACTTTTTTCCCTAGTAACAACTCTAAGACAGAAGGGCAAGCAAGAGCTAGGCAAACAATTAAATGACAGGCCCAGGAAAACACAGCTCGAAGTGTTTGAGACCAGATTTGAACCCAAGTCCTCCTGACTCTAGGTCTGGTCCTCTACTGTGCCATCTTGCTGCCCACATGTACCATGTTAAGTTCTAGGAATACAAAGAAAGAACCAAATAAAAAACCATCAGTTTCTGCCCTCAAGTAGTGTACATTCAAATATAGGAGACAACTAGTAAACAACTAAGTATGATATATATATATACATATATATATATACATATATGTATATATGTGTGTGTATAATAGAATAGAATATCTAATATTTAATATATATGTATATTAGCACCTACTATGTGCCAGATACTGTGCTAAGTGCTTTGTGATCATTTTCTTATTTTATCCTCCTAGCATCACTGGGAGGTAGGTGCAATTATTATTCCCATTTTTCCTTTGAGAAAACTGAGAAAAAAGAGATTAAGTGCCTTGTTCAAGGTTGTACTGCTAAATAAAAAGAGCCTTTGGGTCCTCAAATGGTTTGTACCCAGTTAACACACACTGCCCCATTATGAGTCCATGGAGTAAGATGTGATAATGCTAATACTGGCCCTTGGATAGCATCAGGAGCTGGAAATTGTCTATATTGGAGATAGTTTCCTTTCTCAAAGATAGTTTACAGTACACAAATTGAGTGGCTGAGGCTGTAGTTGAACTCAGGTCTTCCTGACTCCAGGTGCAATACTCTATCTACCAAAGCGCCTACATAGAAGACACTATGGGAAGGGCAGAAGTGGTGTAAAAATGGAGATTTGAATCCAGGACTCCAATCCCCAGGAGTCTTTGCTAGCTCCCAGAATGCCCTCTAATCCCATTGAGATTTCCACCTGGGCGAGGTCAAAAATTTCTATTTAACCTGGCTGTAAAGGCTACTGGGGCTTCTTTCCTGTTTCCACTGGCAAGCAGAGGGCTCTCTCATGATGTAGGTGAGGATTGAATGGGCCTCTTGGCCCACTTCGTACGTGCCTTTCTTACTTTTATTTTCCTAAATTCCTTATCTTAAATAAACCTCTAAAAATATAATACTGTTAGAGAGAAACTAATTTTTACCTGTCTCAGTTCCCTCCAAATTTTAACTGTTACAGTGGTATAGTACTCTTCTTCCTCCTCCTCCCATCCAACTGTTCATGAATGCTCTCAATATCTAGTAGACATTTATCTCTAAGTTCTTCGAGTCTTTACTCTTTGGCTTTGCCTCATTTGTGCTTGGCATAGTGACTAGAACATAATAGGCTCTTAATAAATGGTTATTGAATGATTGACTTTACATACCCCCCACCCCAATATACATCTAGACCCTCTTCTATTAGTGCTGGTCATTGTGCTAAATGATGGGGATACAAAGAAAGAGAGAACTCTAAAGTAAACCAATAGTCCCTGCTCTCAAGGAGCTCTCCACTCAATAAGAGGAGACAACAAATAACTAAGGACAAGCAAACTCTAGAAAGGATAAGTTGAAGATAAAAGAGGGAAGGCACTAGTATTAAGGAGGATTGTGAAAGGCTTCTTAAAGAGGTTGAGAAATTATCTAGGACTTGAAGGAAGCTGGAGAAACCAATGAAGATGAGAAGGATGTTAAGATTAAAATTCTCTGGAGACTATATCTTGATTTATATTCCCTTAGCAAGTCTCTTTCAAGAGTAAGGATCTCCTACTAGCATACCTTCTTGCTCTGGATTTCTAGCCCCCAAAACCCCACTTCTCCCTACTCCAGTTTATTGTTAGTTAGTGGCATCCCTTTCCAAAGCCCCTCTGATTGGAGGACTCCAATCTCACACTGGGCAAGACGTGTGTCTTCTGGGTGTCACATCAGGGAGAGTTTTCCAGATGCCAGGAAGTCACAAGACCTTTAGAATGGCAGAAGATCGTGCCTACCCAGCACTATCTTTCCTTTATCCCACTCTCTTAAGTAACTTCTTTACAGATAAACCACAAGTTTTGTTTTCATTCTTATTCAACTGGGCTGAGATGAGAAGGAAGAGGCATATTTCAATATTAATATTAAACCTTTGTCCCTTTTAAAAATCCAAAGTTTTCTTGGGGTGCCAAAGAAATGGTATGGGCTAGTTAAATTTTCTCAAAGGGAGAGCATCCCAGACAGGAGGGACAGACACTGAAAATGCCCTGTCAGAAAATGGAAAGTCTTTTTATGGGGAACAGTCCAGAGAGAGTGGTAAAAGAGTAGGGTAAAGCAAGTAAAGGTAGAAGAGAGTTAGTCTAGGAAGGGCTTTGAATGTCAAACAGAAGATTTTTTATTTGATCTTGGTGGTGATAGGGCAGTCACTGGAGTTTAAAGAAGGGGAATGCTAATGATGATGGTAGCTTAGTCAGATCTATACTTATAGCCACTGAACTTTAATAAATTGGAGGGGGTGACATAGCCATATCTATACTCTGGGAAGATCAGTTTGACAGTTAAGTGGAAGATAGACTAGAGTGGGGAGAGACTTGAGAGACTAACCAGAAGGGTATTGCAATAATCTAATTGTGAGATGACGGGGGACTGGACCAGGGTGCCAGCATTATCAGAGGACAGAAGAGGATATGTAGGAGACATGTGAAGGTGGAATCTACAGGACTTAGGTACAGAGTGGATATAGGCAGTGAGAGTGAGAAGTTGAGGTACCATCATACTTAGGGTGACTGGAAAGGTTTTGGTGCCCTCAACAGTGTTGCCTATTACACAAGTGCTACTACCCTTCCTGGTTTCAGCTTCATAGGAAGAGTTATTCCCAAGCTGGTGCCCTCTGGTGCCACCTGTCCCCACTCCCCCATCCCCCTTCTGTCTCCTTTTGTATGTTGCCTCCATCTTTAGATTGTAAGCTCCTTGAGGGCAGGGTCTGTCTTCTCTTTTTACTAATTATATCCCCAATGCTTAACCTAGTGCTTGGCACATAGTAGACACTGAATAATGTTTGGATTGCATTGGACAATAATGGGCAAATTAGAGAGCAAGGATACGCATATGAGAAAATGAGTTCCATTTTGAACAGGGTGATTTTAATCAACAAGTTCAATGTTTAATCAATAAATACTTATTAAATGTCCATTATGAATGGAAGGAATTCTATGTGAACTGGAAAAACCTCCAGGAATTGATGCAGAGTGAAAGGAGGGGAACCAGGAGAACATTATACACAGAGATAGATACACTGTGGCACAATCAAATGTAATGGAATTCTCTACTGGTAGCAATGCAGTGATCCAGGACAATTCTGAGGGACTTACGAGAAAGAAGCTATCTACATCCAGAGGAAGAACTGTGGGAGTAGAAACACAGAAGAAAAACAACTGCTTGATCACATGGGTCGATGGGGACATGATTGGGGATGTAGACTCTAAATGATCATCCTAGTGCAAAAATCAACAACATGGAAACAGGTTCTGATCAGTGACACATGTAAAACCCAGTGGAATTGTTCATTGGCTATGGGAGGGGGCAGGGGGAGGGGAGGGAAAGAATATGATTTTTGTAACCAAGGAATAATGTTCTAAATTGACTAATTAAATAAAATTTAAAAAATTAAATATCCATTATGTGCCAGGTACTATGTATACTATAAAGTTAAGCCACTCTCAGAAGTTCACACAACTAGAAAGTGATATTAAATTAAAAATGCTTATACAATCTACCAGCCTCTATTAAAGGCAATGTGGCATAGCAGAACCAGCCTAAGAGTCAAGTTCTCATGGCTGAGCTGGCACATACTAGCTGTGTGACATAGGGCAAGGCATCTGCTCTCTCAGCTAACTCAGGCATATAACCCAGGGAGCTCTCTCTGCAGAATAGAGCAAATACAGAGCTACACTGGTGGAAGGTGGGGTGGGTGGAGATGGATGAGGGGGGCGGGGTGGCTGGGGTAGTGGGGTGTTGCTTACCCAGAATTCCTTATACCAATGATGTGATGGGCCAAGTCCTCCAAACCTTATCTACCCTAGAAAGCTGTTGTGAGATAATGTGCATAGAGGGATAGTATTACTCAACACTTCTAATAAGCAGCTTTAGAGAAAGTCCCTCTATTAGAAGTGGTGATTCTTTATGCCCATCTTGGCTGGTCTCCTTGGTGACCTAAAGCAATCTATACACACAGTGGCCTTGCTTCACAAACTGAGTGGCTGAAAATATTATCGGTCCCCTTCATAATCACTGGGGCCCAGCTTCTGTTGGGGAAGAGGCTCGTTGGCATGTGACAGAGGATAGAGTGGCTCTCTAGCCTTTAGCACAGTGCCTGGCACAGAGAAGGTCCTTAATCAATGTTTATTGACTATCTGAAAAGTCAACAGAGAACACTAAACTGTCTACCAATGAATCATTTGGCAATACAACCCAAAATGCCCACTATGAGCAAGGCACTGAGGATCTTAAGGGAAAAAAGAATAATCGCTGCCCTCACGTGCTTACCTTCTGTCTTAGATTCAATACTACTCATTGATTCCAAGGCAGAAGAGCAGCAAGGGCTGGGCAATGGGGGTCAAGTGACTTGCCCAGGGTCATACAGCTAGGAAGTGTATGAAGCCAGATTTGAACCCAGGATCTCCCATCTCCAGACCTTGCTATCTTTGAGATTTTTCTATCTCTTGGACTTTACATGTAGTATCTAGAAATGCTAATAATTTATGTGGGCTTATTTTACATTCTGCAAATTTGCTAAACTTGTTGGGAAAGGCTTTCCAACAGAAGTTTCCCAAGAGTGGGAGCCTTGAAGGAGAGTAGGGACTCTAAGAGGAGAGGTAAGGAGTGAATGCATTTCAAGCACGAAGGCTCAGCTTAAGCAAAGGTGAGGAAATGGAAGATGGGATGCTGAACACAAGGGTCGGCCAGCAGGCCACCTTGACTGGAACATAGAGTGCATGAAGGAAGAGGGTGTGAAATAGACTTGGAAAGACAGGCTGGGGCCAGATCGTAAAATGCCAGACTAAAGAGCTTGACTTTTTATCCTAAGAGGTAGTAGGGAATGGTCAGGATTGTACTTTAGGAAAATGATTTTGGCAGATATGTGGAGGCTGGTCTGGAAGAGAGAGGCACTGAAAGTCAAGAGTGGGAGTGTAGGGGGGATAGACAAAACATTTTACTGGATCCCCTGTCTATGTATATTTGATTTAAAATGTATTACAAATTCATGGGTCCATATAAATCGGGCTGATTTATCAAAGAAGATTTATAATAATTAGCTCTTGATTTTCACCTTTCCAGAAGAAGTATTGAGATTGGGGCCAGCACAGGGGACTCAGTGGACAGAGAGCCAGACCCGGAGACTGGTGGTGGTGGTGGTGATGGTGATGGTGGGAATCATTTTAAATCTGTTCTCAAACACTTTCTAACTATGTGATCCTGGACAAGTCAACCACTCTCTCAGCATCAGCTTCCTTTTCTGTGAAATGAAAGTAATAAATAGCAAGGGCCCCATGGGTTTGTTGGGAATATCAAATGAGTTAATATATGTAAAGTATTTTGCAAATCTTAAAGGATAACATAGATGTCCTTTATTACCATTGTATTGTTTTATAGATCCTGCGAGGACCTGGGGAAGAATGCAAAAGTCATAGCATGGAGGAGTATGTGTGTGTGTGTGTGTATGAATGTTTCATTTTCCTCAGTTATAAGTGAATCTTTTTTGTTTTTGAAGAACTGGAATTATAGCTCTTCTCTTTGGACTTTGATTTTAATGGCGTGTTCCCTAAAATAGCACCCAGGGCATCAATAGAGTTCACTATACCTACCACATAGGTCATCTATTTCTCATGCTATTCTGTCCAGAATATTCTTAGAAGTCTTATAAAAAATCCAGCCATTCTGCAAGGTTCATCTCAAGTTTCTCCACCCTCTTTCAGTTTTACTTCTTCCCTTCTTCCCTCCTAACTCTCTCTCTCTCTCTCTCTCTCTCTCTCTCTCTCTCTCTCTCTCTCTCTCTCTCTCTCTCTCTCTCTCTCTCTCTCTCTCTCTCAAAATGCTAACCTTCTATCTTGATTCCAAGTCAGAAGAGTGTTAAGGTCGAGGCCAACATTGGCAAAGGTTTTCAAATTCATGTGCCCCAACTGCAACTTCAAGCTGCCTGTGAGCCCTACATATTACCCCAGAGAGGGGAAGGAGTAAGTGCTAGCTTTGGGCAGCTGGACAGAGAGACTGGCATGCAAAAAATGTCCTTGGGCTCTGGGAAGAGGGGGAATGGAGCAGCTCACCACTCAACCCCAAGCTGGGCATGTATGCCAATACTTCGCCAACATTGTTCTAGGTAATGAGGATTAAGTGATTTGCCCAAGATCATATAGCTAGGTAGTGTCTTGAGGTCAGATTTGAACAGAAGACCTTCCATCTCTAGGCCTGGCTCTCTGGCCACCTAGCTGTCCCCACTATATCTTTTTAAACATCTCTTTACAACATAGAACATTATAATTTATTTGCCTTGAATATAGTAAGGTTTTCAGAAAAGTTTGTTGATCTCATTTGAATTGAATAAAAGTCTCCTGCCACCCAGCCCATACTGCAGGTCCATTGTATATCTCTCAATCACCTTAGAAATTCTATTGAATGTATTATTTATCATATGTGTCAAGGTTCTTAAATGTCCATGAATATATTTTGGCTCTGTGATTTTGTGGATATGGATTGGTTGAGCTTCATCTTTCCCACTGCAGATCACAAATTTTCTCTACCTTAGTAGATGGTCTTTATGATTTATGGCTGAAAAAAGGCATGATTAAGTGTTTGAACTTAAAAGTTGAACTTCTCAGAACTTAGGCTGCTCCACAGAGGACAATCCATTGTTTTCTGCCTTTCCAGTTTAGGAGGACTTGCTTAATGGAATCTGGGTAATACAATGGGGGAGAGAAAAAGGAGAGAGAGAGAGAGAGAGAGAGAGAGAGAGAGAGAGAGAGAGAGAGAGAGAGAGAGAGAGAGAGAGAGAGAGAGAGAGAGAGAGAGAGAGAGAGAGAGAGAGAAGAGAGAGAAGAGAGAGAGCCAACTCAAGACCAAAGGAGTTGATGCCATTATCTTTATGGAGGGAAGAGACCTGGCTGTTTTTCATCTTTGAGTCTCCAGCCCCTAGCACAGTCCCTTGCACATTATAGGCTCTTAACAAATATATTTGTTGCACTGAATTAAGGCAGAACAGTTGTGTTTTATATCCAGAATGGAAAACAAAAAAGGTCTTGACAGACTAGAATACTGGGCCAAACCTAAGAAGAAATTTAATAGGGATAGATGTAAAGTTTTACACTTGAATTTAAAAAAAATCAACTTCATATGTACAAGATAGGCAAGGCTTGGCTCAGATAGCAATTAGAAAAAAGATTTGAAGTGTTTAGTGGACAATAAACTCAATGTGAGCCAAAGTGTGATTACTTACCCAAAAAATGCAGTCTTGGGTTGCATTAAGCAAGGCAGAGAATTAGGGAGGTATTAGTCCCCACTGCCCTTTGCCTTGGTCAAGCATATGCACTTTGATTATGTGTTCAGTTCTGTGTGCCACAGTTTTAGAAGTACATTGACAAGCTGGTGAATGGGTAGAGGAAGACAGAATAAAGATCTTAGCTCTATGATTTGTGAGGATCAATGGAAGGAAATAGAAATAACTTGAACTAAAGAGCAGACTTAGGGAGTCCGTGACAGTTGTTTGCTAGTTAGGAAATGCTATTCCATAACTGAAGGATTAAATTTGTTCTACTTAGTCCTAGAAGGGCAGCTAGGTGTTGCAGTGGATAGGACACTGGACCTGGATTCATGAAGACTCATCTTCCTGAGTTCAAATCTAGCCTCAGACACTTCCTAGTTATGTGATGCAGAGGAAGTCACTTCACCCCATTTGCCTCAGTTTCCTCATCTATAAAATGAACTGAAGAAGGAAATGGCAAACCACTCCAGTATTTCTGCCAAGAAAACCACAAATGGGATCATGAAGCATAGAACTTGACTGAAAAATGACTAGACAACAACAAAAACAATATTTGGGGGGTGACTACTTAATGGGAGTGTTGAGGAGAGGATTCTTATCAGGGTACAGTTGTATTATATGTCCTTTAGGTCTATTCCAACTTTGATATTCTATAAAAGGTTTAGTGTGCCTAGAGGGCATTCCCCCGCCCAGGATGTTTTCTTAATCTCTCCTCTGGGAAGGGAAACAGCAGGACACATCCCAATTCTGCCCAATTCACGTTTGATATGTTGCCAAACTCTTCAGGTCTATATACTGTGGGAAGTGATCCATGATGAATCTATGCTTTCAGTTGTAAGGGAAGCACCATACCCTCTGAGAAACTCCTAAGATCCCTTCCATTGGCTGAAGTGAAGGATGTTGGTAGGAGTAGGGAGCACAAAATCAGTTCATCTTCTGCCTTTAAAAAAAAAAACAACTCATACCTTCTACATTAGAATCAATACTGTATATTGGTTCCAAGGAAGAAGAGTAATAAGGGCCAGGCAATTGAGGTTAAGTGTCTTACCCAGAGTCATATAGGTAGGAAGTTTATGAGTTCAGATTTGAATCCAGGACCTCCTATCTCTAAGCCTGACTCTTAATCTACTGAACCACCTAGTTGTTCCCTTTACCTCTTCTTTTGAAAGTACCTCTGAACTCTATTGACACTAGTCCTTATGAGCACGTACAGAGGTCTACTGATGTAATTGTTCATGTAGAAACAACTGGAGAGTCAACTTTAAGAATTGTGAAAATATGTAATGTAAATCACTTGGAGAGATTTGAAACCTGCTTAAACATTCTGTAACTGTTAAGCCCATGGTGAGGAGGAGGCTGTATGATTGTCTGGGAGACTGGGAAAGGAGATCAATTCATGCAAAGTTCAGGAGTCTAGAAGGTGAATGTTCAAATTTGACTTCAGATATTTCCTAGCTGTGTGAGCCTGGGCAAAACACTTAACCCTTATTGCTTAGCCCTTACTCCTTTTCTACCTTGGAACAAATGCTTCCTATCGAGGTAAAGGTTAAAAAATAATTAAACCATTGTGCTAGTAGGTAACCATATTTGGGAGAAGAATTCACCTAGAATGGAGACTTAAACCATTGGCATTAGAGAAAGACACCCTAGGCACATACCTAGACCTGAGGGAGAAGTATAACTGACTTCAATTGAGAAAGGTTGGCTGGATGGTACTGACTACATAACAAAGAGAAACAGCTGATCAAGAATGAATGACATTGACTGAATGATGTTTTATGTAATATCTTGCTCCCTTCTCTCTTTCCAGGAGAGCATAGAGACCACTTTATTTTTATCTTTGTACTTTGCACATAGTTGGTGCTTAATTAATATTTCCTGTAAGTTGTTAAAGAGGACAGAAATGTGGTAGCTCTGTGTTCATCTGTTTCTCTAGGACTAAGATAGGTCATTACCTTCAATGAGCTTGACTGCTTTTTGGGTTATATCCATTTATGTTATTGTAGAAGCAATGCCAGTTGTTCTTGTTCTACTTTCTTCGTTCTGAATCAGCTTATAAGAATCTTCTGCTGGGTTTATTGTAGCATTTATGTGCCATATTTCTTCCAGAGAGAATGTAAGCTCTTCAAGGGCAAGGACCATGCTCTATTCTTCTTGGCTCTAACCCTTCTGCCCTCCTTTCCATGCTCCCAGGGCATACATACATAGTAGGCACTGATCTGTTCTCCTGCTTATGCATCTGCTCATGTGAGCTTTTATGATGCTTTTATTGTCATCTCTCTCTACTACTAGATCAGTTATAGTGAACCTATGGGATGTGTGCCAAAAAGGGCATACGGGACCCTTTCTGTGGACATATCTGAAGTTGCCCACCAGAGTTCATTACTGGAAAGCCAGAGGAACTCAGAATGGAGCTACCCTCCTCCCCCTCTCCATGTGCCTAAGGACATTTCACTTCAGCCACCCCTCTGTGCCTAGCAGCCCAGTAAGAGTATTTCCTCTCTCCCCTGTCTGGGGTAAGGAGGGGGTTGGGGGGGGGCAAGGTGGGTATGGGTAGGGGGCATGACACCAGTCTGGGATCTAAAAGGTTTGCCATCACTGTGCTATATTTTTGAGACATTCAAGGCCAAGGATTGTGCCTCACAGTTTTGGTTCTGCCTGCCCCCCTTCCCATAAATTTGCTCCCAGTACACAGCACACAGTAGGTGATGGTCTGTTGTTTGTTTTGTTGCACTTTAAACATCAGCTGGGGCCCTGATTGAGGGAGAAAGAGAGATTGAGAGAGAGAGAGAGGTCTGAGGTCTTCCCTACAGTTTTTGCTTTCTTACTTTGTTTCATTTGTGTAGTCATCATGTTGAAATGGTAAATGTGTTACTGATAAAGATGCAGGACTCTGGAAAAACCTGTCTTGATGAAACAGACTCAGACTGCAACAGTCAGTGTTTTATCTTGCTAGCCAGATCTCTGACAACAAGACCCCATTTTAGTTCTGTTTGGCTGGAAGGGAATTGAATAATCATTTCATGGTGCCTTTCGACACACTTAGTCTTGGTATTTGTATATGAGCTCTTTAACTGCTTGGAAAGGCAGAAGCAGGGATATTAGTGTGGCTAATTATACAGATTGCTTCACTCACATTACATGAAGAATGGAGATCTTAATCTTGGCTCAGAGTTACAGATTGAACCATATCCTGTCCATACTTTGGACTGGTTCTTTGCTTACCTGGGCTAAGGGAGATGAGATATCAAAGCCACTGCTTACTCTCTCTTTCCCTTCCTTCCCCCCACCCCTCTGCTTCCCCTTCATTCTCTTTCTCTCTTCCACTCCCTCCTTTGTCACTCTCTTTCTCTATCCCTTCCCTCCTTTCCTCTTTCTTTCTTTCTTTCTTTCTTTCTTTCTTTCTTTCTTTCTTTCTTTCTTTCTTTCTTTCTTTCTTTCTTTCTTTCTTTCTTTCTTTCTTTCTTTCTTTCTTTCTTTCTTTCTTTCTTTTCTTTCTTTCTTTCTTTCTTTCTTTCTTTCTTTCTTTCTTTCTCTCTTTCTCTCTTTCTCTCTTTCTCTCTTTCTTTCTTTCTCTCTCTCTTTCTCTCTCTCTTTCTCTCTCTCTTTCTCTCTCTCTTTCTCTCTCTCTCTTTCTTTCTTTCTTTCTTTCTTTCTTTCTTTCTTTCTTTCTTTCTTTCTTTCTTTCTTTCTTTCTTTCTTTCTTTCTTTCTTTCTTTCTTTCTTTCTTTCTTTCTTTCTTTCTTTCTTTCTTTCTTCCTTCCTTCCTTCCTTTCTTCCTTTCTTTCTTTCTTTCTTTCTTCCTTTCTTTCTTTCTTCTTTCTTTCTTTCTTTCTTTCTTTCTTTCTTTCTTTCTTTCTTTCTTTCTTTCTTTCTTTCTTTCTTTCTTTCTTTCTTTCTTTCTTTCTTTCTTTCTTTCTTTCTTTCTTTCTTTCTTTCTTTCTTTCTTTCTTTCTTTCTTTCTTTCTTTCTTTCTTTCTTTCTTTCTTTCTTTCTTTCTTTCTTTCTTTCTTTCTTTCTTTCTTTCTTTCTTTCTTTCTTTCTTTCTTTCTTCCTTCCTTCCTTCCTTCCTTTCTTCCTTTCTTCCTTCCTTCCTTTCCTTTCTTTCTTTCTCTCTCCCTCTCTTTTTTTCTTTCTCTCTCCCTCTCTTCCTTTCCTCCCTCCCTTCCTTCCTCCCTCCCTCTGTCCCTCCTTTCCTTCCTTCCTTCCTTCCTTCCTTCCTTCCTTCCTTCCTTCCTTCCTTCCTTCCTTCCTTCCTTCCTTCCTTCCTTCCTTCCTTCCTTCCTTCCTTCCTCTCTTCCTCTCTCTTGCTCTTGCTCTCTCTCCCTCTTACTCTCTGACTCTTTCCTTCTTTTTCTTCTTCCTTTTCTCTCTCCTCTCTGTTTCTTGCTGTGCTCCATAGCTGCTGATATATACCCAGCACAGAAGCTGGTTATAAATGGAGGGAAAGGATGTAGTCTTAACTATGAAGATGAAACTCAAAGTGCATGTGAGGTTGGGTTATCAGGCTGAGGTTATCAGATGCTGAGATACTGGCAGATGGCTTGATAAAGATCAAAAGCTACCTTCAGACAAGGAGAAACAGTGCCCCTAGGAATGAAAAAGAAGAAAGGAAGCATATATGAAGTACCTACTATATTATCATCACTGAGTGCTTTACAAATATATTATTTGATCCTCTCAACAATCCTGGGAGATTGGTGCTATTGTTATCCCATTTTACAGGTAAAGAAATTGAGGCAGATAACCATTAAGTGATTTGTCCAGGGCTACCCAGGTAGTAAGTTTCTGAGGCTGGATTTGAATTCTGGTTTTCCTGATGCCAGGTCCAGTGCTCTTTCCATTATGCAACCTAGCTGCCCCTGTAGAAGAAGAAAGGGGGGAGGGAGGGAAGAGGAAGAGGAAAGGGAGGAGGAAGAACAATAGAAATATAAGAAAGAATCAGAGAAAGAACAATCACTCTTGTAGATAGTACTAGTCTGTCTGCACTTGACTTCAGTCCTTAAAAAGGCAGCACGACAGCAGGAAAGCTGTCTTCTATCACTGTTCATAGAAGGAAAGGGGTTAGTAGTGTGGGAAGAGGAAATGGAGAAAAGGAAGAAGGAAGAGGGTGAGTTACATTTGGGTAAATGGAGATTAGTATGAGCAACTATGATAAGCAAGGAATTCAGGTCTGGGAGAGGGTAATGAGCTATCCAAGGAAGAAGACAGGAATAGATACCAAGACATGAGCCTGGTCCAGATGAACCAAATGGATCAGCCAATATGTAAATTGGGATAACAAGGGAAGAACTTGGGTAGCTAAGAAATTGAGTTAGTCAGAAATTCATGAAGCTTGGGACCATGTGGAGGGAAACATCAACAAAAAAACCAGATTGATGGGAAAGAGCTTGAGTTACCTGAGGCTTGCTTTTTTTTTTCTTCTCTCCTTTAAATCCTTATTTTCTGTCTTAGTAACCACTCTAAGACAGAAAGGCAAGGGCTGGGCCATTGGGGTTAAGTGAGCTGCCTAGTGTCACACAGCTAGGAAGCATTTGAGACTAAATTTGAACCCAGATCATTCTGACTTCAGACCTGGCACTCTATCCACTGATCCATCTAGCTATCTCTGTGGCCTGCTTTTAATGGTAGGTTTTGATATTCTAGTTACACTTAGTTTTCTTAATCTTAATCTGAAGTCTTCATTGACTAAGGCTGTCCATTCTTGGTTTGATTGATTGGTTCAATAGAGGTATCTAGGTCTCATTTATGCTTATTTTATTCCTCTTATTCCATGGTGAAGAATTGGACTTTTGTAATTATTACTCATATAGAACACCACTCTTAGACAAAGATTCTTTTGTCCGGGTGCTGTGGAGATACCTCAGTGTAAGTACACAATGAGGTTGCTTTGAGATTTGGAGACATGGAAGAACATTAGTATGAAAAGTTTGATGATCTTTGGAGGCCACTTGTGATTGTTACCACTGTTAGCATATGAAGGAGTCAGGGTTATTGAGCTGTCATCTCTGAGGTTTCCTATTGACAATGGATAAAGTCAAAACATCCCAGAACATCTGGGCTGCTGTTCCTAAATTGGTACTTACATTATAGCTGAAAGAGTGATTGCTTTCCTTGTCCTGGATTAAGAACACCTTCCTTGCCTTTCCCTATTCTTTTGGATGGGGTCCTAGAATTCAGGCAGAGGTCATAAAACAACTGAAGTGTCAGGGAAATAGAATTGAGGAGGCAAGAACTTGAAAGAAATCATATATTACTTAGGTGCTACTCTTCATCTTCTCCCAGTGCTGGCAGTGTTATGGGATAGTCAAGAGACTTTTGAACCAGCAGTTTCTTTTTAATTATAGGAAATAATTTTTTCCCATGCTATTTGCAAATGTAATGTCTGGTATATTTTGAGGTTAATATGTACACACAACAGAAGGGTTTTTGTGAATATAATACTTATCCTAAGAGGTGTGCTAAATCAGAGTTTTACTTAAAATAATTTATAAATTTTATTTTTTAATTTTAATTTATGTATTGATATTCTTACCTTAGGCAATCAGGGTTAGGTAGCTTACTCAGGGTCACAGTTAGGAAGTATCTGAAGTCAGACTTGAACCCAGGTCCTCCCAATTTCAGGCATGGCAGCCTATCTACTATGCTATTGGCTGCTCCTATTAGTAAATTTTATCTATAATAACTTGACATTCAAAAATTTGTGGCATACCAGTGTGCTCCATATATTTCCTTTCAGTCTCTTCCATTTATCCTTCATCCTCATTCCCAGTTCCCAGACAGTTTGGGTTATCAGGGTCTAGGTTATTGTTCTTCATACTTGAAAAGGATCAAAAGGACATCACTGATAATGTATTTTGACTTGTGCATAAATTGTGTTTAAGCGAGACAGTTTCACAAAGCCAATGTCCTCCTTTTCTCTTCCAATCATTGAGAATCAGTGGCAAGACAAGAGACAAGATTGACTGATAATATTTCAGGATACAGTGGATGACCATGGCTTCTTCCATGTCTAACCAAACTCAAAGTGCTTCATAGCACTTAACTTGCTTTAGCCACCTTCATGGCTGTTAGAACAAATTGTTCTCTTCTGCCCACCCATTCCATCAGTCTTGAGCTCTGATAGGTTCCAAGGTTCATATCCAGATAGTTTGAGAACACTGGAATAGGTGGATATGGGGAATAGAGGATGGAGAGGGACACAGTGAGGAATAGGGAGAATACCCATCTATATAGGAAATATTGTGTCTGTAGGTCAAGGGAAGAGTTCAGAAGGTATTGTCGAAGATGTAAATGACACTAATCTTAGAATGCCAAGTCATTCCCATTCAGTCAATCAATATTCTCTATGCCTATATACTAAAGCAGTTTATCACATAATCTAGTGCATGAGATATTCCAAGGAACACATACAACAGAGGGAAATCCAAACATGGATACATAAGGAGAGCCACCTCAGCTCATTAGATTTCTCTAGAGCTATAATGCTCTGGGAAAAAGAGCTGTCAACTCCCTTGTTCTCCTTTTTGTCCATATCACATGGAAAAGTGCTCAGGGATTGGTGGTTTGAGTGGAAGGGAGAGAGAAATCCATATAAGGAAGCCTAAAAAGTCATAGCTCTCACCCTCAAAGAAACACAAGTTAGTTTAAGTGATCAAACCCAGGGATATACCCAGGGAATGGATTTCAGTCTCCTTCAACAGGATTGAAACTTCCTCAAAAAAATACATAACCCTGAGTTTATAGGAGTCTAATCCCTTTAGTTTAGGCAGCCATCATGTGTATTAGGAAACCCAGTGGCTTGCCAAGATTTCCATTCCCATACTTCTAAGTATTCACTGGCTTTATAAACACAATGGGGCTGAACTGGAGCCTCTATAGGCCCTTTCTTTTTTTCCCCTCTAATGACTCAGTCATATTGTTTGTATGTGACACATATACCAAAGGGCAGATTATGGAAAAATAAACCCAATTGGGAATAGTTTATCATCTCCACCAAGTCTGAGATTCCTCAATCTACCCAAAGATGGAAGGCTAGAAAGATATCAAGTGGAGGGTAGGGGTGCTGGGCAGAAATGGAGGAACAAAATGAAAGACAATCTAACTAAATCTCCTCCCTGGAGTGGGAATGGAATTCCCACTGGATTTTAAATTTTACTACCTAGTGTCTCTTAAAAAGAACTCTCATGCTGGCAGATCAATATAAAAGGAAGCATGGAGTAATGGACAGAAAGCTGGCCTCAGTGAGGAAGACTATGATTGGGATGAAATGTCTCACCCAGGATCCCACAATGACTCATTCAAGCTGGGAGATTTGAAGGTGAATGACTTCTTTTAGGAAGTAGGCAGCAGAGCTTTACTGGGAATGCCTCTTAAATTCCTTATTGTTCCAGTTTTCTCCCCAAATGCTCATGTTGGCCAAATCATTCCTTTGACATAAATTGTTGATGGCCCCTTGTATTTTCTGGGAAGGCCTCAGGCATCAATCCATTAGTACCCTCTGTGAATTATTTTGACTGGCATTCTTAAGCAAATGCACCAAACTTTTTTTTCTTTTCACAAAAATGTTGATAACTGCATTTCAATAGTATTGGTTTCTTTTATAATTCTAGATATTTTATTCCGAGTATTTAAAAAATATTAACTGAGGAGTCCATAGGCTTCATTTTATTTTCTGTGACACAGAAGAGATTTACAACTGGCAAAAATTTAAATCAGGCATTTCCTGACTTTTTTTTCCTACAGAAGGCTATTATTTTCCATAAGGAATGGAACTTGGATACTCTGAAAGGTTAAGCTGTCAACAAAGAAGTGTTACTGGACCCTCTAAGACCCATTATTGGGTCTTGAGATTCCTTTGCTTCTCCTACTTCTTCCTTACCCTTTTCCTTATGTCCCTTGGTATTCCCCCCCCCCATTTTCTTTCTTTGCTTCTCTAGGAGGCTTAGTACCTCCTTGAGAGAACTAACTGTGATAAGAGGAAGATGGTTTATGGATTAGAGAATTATGGATTATCTCAGAGAAGAGGCAGCAGTTGAGTTGTCTTATAGAATGAGTTGGAATCAGGCATGAAGATTGGAGAGGTTATTCTAGGAAGGGGGAACAATATGAGCAAAGATGAAGAGGCAAAAAACCTTCAGTGATGGTGAACCTTTTAGAGATGAAGTGCTGGGCCCTGCCCCCCCCCTTAACCCTACCTCGTTTCCATCCCTCCCTTACCCCAGACAGGGGAGAGAGGAGTCATACCCATTGGGGTGTTAGGGAGAGGAGTGGGTGATGAGAAGCACATGTGGAGGTGGGGAGAAGAGTGATTTCCCTCCAGCTATGTGCCATACTTTGAGCTATGCTCCCCTCAAACCTAGCTCCTCTCCAACCCCAACACAGGCATCACCTTTTCCACAGACACAACAGGCTGCCATCTGTGCTGTACCCTCACACAACATGTGAGTCCCTGTCCCAGTCTCCCCAGCATCTTACCCAAGACAGGGAAGGGAAGAAGTACTCCCATTGGACTGCTGGGCAGAGGGGTGGGGAAGTGAGGAATGTCTTCAGGTGTATGGAGAGGGGGAAGGGAGAAGTTCTTCCCTGAGGCCCTCTGGCCTTCTAGTAACATACTCTGGTGGGTGAGTGCAGACATGCCCACAGAGAGGGTCCTGTGTGCCCTTTTGGGCACACATTCCATATGTTTACCATCACTGCTGTAGGACATGTTAAGGGGATAGGGATTCATTTGACTCCCGGGGTTTAAAACTAGGGCACATTCAGAGGACGGGGATTAGTTTGGCTACTGGAATTTGAAACTGGGAGTATATAGATTTTCTTCTCCAAATCAAACCAGTAAGAACAGTCATCAAATAGTGACTAGGGGCTGGAGGTGGGGAATATGGAAGCCTCTGGTGTAAGGAGCAACACTGCAAAGAAATTCTTGTCACATCAATTTACCATGACATACCCTTTGAGAACCCTTGGCTTAGATCCATGCAGGTCTTAATGAAATCCAGGACAAGGGAGTTTTATTATGGGAAGAAGTAGAAAAATTCAGAAAATGGGTTAGAATGAGGACCCCCTGGATATGAAATTCACTAGTTTCTTCATTTCTTAGACAGTTGATTCCTGGACAACAATGACATGCAAATCATCTTGGCAGATGGTTTGCAGAGTAAATACAAAAATAAAACCTGGCCTTTGTTCTCACATCACATAAACTCTAAGAGAGGGAAAGCTTATGTCTTATGTCATTCCCATCATTTGTTGCTTTTGCTCCTAATATGTTCTGCTGAATGAAGGTGGAGAAAAGTATGCAACTCTTCTGCCTGGGTCTGCTACAGATTTATAATTCTTAACCTCATCTGGGCTCTCATCTTACTACATCTCCCTTACCAACTCACTAGCCCTTTCTCCACAGAGGCTTTTCCAAAACATTTTATCCCTCCTCAAACTTCCCATGGCTTCCTGTGTCCCCACTCTCTCAGCTGAGCATCTTGCCTCATATTTTATTGAACAAAACTTGAGGGCATTTAGTGTGAACTCTCTTCTCTCCTCTTTCTCATCTCCTATCACTCATATGCCTTCTGTCACTTTTTCCTCCTTCTCCCCATCTCACATGATGAAGGGTCTTACTCACAAAGGCTAGCTCCTCTACTTGTTCATTCCATCTTGTCTCTTCTAACACATTGGCTTCTCTTTCATACCTACTCATTCATTTATTTTCAATAGTTTTTTTGTCTTCTGGCTTTTTCCCTTTTGTCTACAAATATGCCCATGTCATCCCGACCCTCAAAAACCCCTCATTTGATTCTTCCATCTTTGCTAACTAACATCCTACTTCTCTTCTGGGTTTTGTAGCTAAACTACTCAAAAAGGCTGTCTACAATAGCTGGCTCCATTTTCTCTCTTCTTAACCCCTTACACTCTGGTTTCTGACTTTATCAACTGCACTGAAATGGCTCTGGATAGAGCTACTCATTTTTTACTAGCCTTTTCTCAATCTTCATTCTTCCTGATCTCTCTGAAGCCTTTGCCACTGTAGATCACTCTCCTTGAATCTCTTTTCTCTGGGGTTTTCAGAACACTTGCTCTCTCCTGGTTCTTCTCATACCTATCTGACTACTCCTTCTCTGTCTCCTTTGCTGAATCCTCATCCAGATAAAGTTCTCTAACCATTGATGTTCCAAAGCTTTCTCTCCTAGGCCCTCTTCTTTTCTCCCTCTATACTACTTCACTTGATGATCTCATCAATCTCCAATAATTTAATTTCTGTGCTGATGACTCTCAAACTTACCTGTCTTGCCTCAATCTCTCTGATGACTTCCAATCTCTCATCACCAACTGTCTTCCTTGAACTGGATGTTCAGTAGATATTTTAAGCTCAATGTATCTAAAACAGAACTCATCTACCCCCTTCTTGCCTCTAATACTGCTACCACTATAGTAGAGGCTCTCATCACTTCACATGTGGTTTATTGCATGGTCTGCTGGTACAGTTTACCTGCCTCAAGTCTCCCTCCACTCCAATCCACCCTCCATTGAGCTACTAAAATAATTTTCCTAAAACATAGATTTGATGTCCCTCTTCCCATCCCCCTCTAAGGAACTTCCAGTGGCCTTCTTTTGTCTCTAGGAGCAAATACAAGATGCTCTATTTGGCATTCAAAGCCTTTCCTACCTAGCCCCTTTCTACATTTCCAAGCTTTTTACACCTTATTCCTCTCCACATATTCTTTGATCCAGTTGACACTGACCTCCATTACAAGCTATCTCTCCACTCCAAGCATTTTCTCCAATCAGTCCCCATATCTAGGATGCTCTCCTTCTTCCATTTTAACTCCTTGGTTTCCTTTAAGTTCTTACTGAAATCCCACCTTCTATAGGAAGTTTTCCACAACCCCTTTTAAATCCAGTGCCTTCCCTCTGTCAATTATTTTCCATTTATCCTATATATAGCTTGCTTCAGAAATATTTGTTTGCATGTTGTCTTCTGTATTTGATTGTAAACTCCTTGAAGGCAGCGACTCTTTTGCCTCTTTTTGTATTCCCAGCCTTAACTTAGTGCCTGACACCTAGTGGATACTTGATAAACATTATAGGGAAACAGGGACTCTAACTTTCTTTGAGACTAAGTTTACTAAAATGAAAAGTCATCACAACATCTCGAAGAATCCTAGATCTTAAGGTTCTTTCTACCCCAAGCTCTGAAGCTGTAAGGGACCTCTGAGGCCATCTAGTCTGACCCCCTCATTTTCCAGAAAGAGAAACTGAGGTAGGGGGAGATTAAGGGATTTGGTTACGGTCATATGGGTAGGATGTATGGGAGATTGGATCTCAGGTCTTTTCTTCAGAGCAACTGTTCTCTGTACCAAAGCACTCTGCCAGCTAAAATATCAGAGCAAAACACTGGAGAAATAATTCTGTTTTAGGGTATATTTCTAGAAATGTAATTTTAATCAGTCTTATTGTAAAGGCCAATCTTGTCCTCAGGGAAGAGAGGAGAAAATTCACCCTAGCCCACCCCCTGCTCCCCCTGCTGTGAGATATTTCATAGGTAGTGAAACTAGGTTGCTATGTGGGTTGGCCTTGCTCAGTTGTTTTTTCTTTATTAGGAGAGAAGGCTCTTTGGGGAGTGGTGATGAGGGAGGATATCCAGAAATGACCATGATGTACAAAGAAAAGGAATCAATGACATTTATTTAAAAAGAAAAAGGGAATATAAAGTTGAGAACAAGGAAAGTGACCATCCCACTGGCTGGGTCAGGGCACATTTGTTGAATTCTTTTCAGTTTTTAGAGCAAAATTTTTAGGAAGAAAACTGGCAAGCTGATGAGTGTCCAGTGGCAGGTAACCAATATTTTACCCTACCATTTGGGGTAGTTAAATGGTTAGAGCACTGGGAGAGTAATAAAGATTTACCTTCCTGAATTCAAAGTTGGCATCAGAGGTTTACTAGCTGGGTGATCCTGGACAAGTTACTTAACCCTGCCTGTCTCAGTTTCCTCATCTGTAAAATGAAAAAGAAAATATCAGTCCAACCCAGAATGTGTAAATTATCACAAATTCCAAACAGGACAGTCTTGGTCAATTTGGTCAGACTGTGTGTGTGTGTGTGTGTGTGTGTGTGTGTGTGTGTGTGTGTGTGTGTGTGTGTGAGAGAGAGAGAGAGAGAGAGAGAGAGAGACAGACAGACAGACAGACAGACCCAGACAGGAGAGACACAGAGAGAGAGAGAGAGACAGAGAGAGATGCAGACACACTGACATAGTCTCAGAGAGGAAATAAAAGATTTTTGTTGGATTCAATTGAGAACATACAGGATGGGAGGAAATAATCTTCCAGTAAAAGAATAGAACTTGATATCTAAGGCTAAATCTAGAGTGAATCATCAGAGGGATGGAGAATAGGAAATTGAGCAATAGGCTAATTTTTAAAAGGACACTGATAATGAAATTTACATTAAGCTCTATTTTATAGCAAGAATCATTAGGAGAAAACATAGTATTTATGGTGGGTCAAGTAGTGAGAATTGTTATTTGATCCTAAATCATTTAACTATTTAATATGCTAGGCCAGAAAGGCCAAATTTGCAGAGTATGCTGAGCACAACACATTTGGATATCCTCCCCAACCAGATCAAAATGTATTGGGAAGTATTTAACAAAATAAATACAAATATAAAAGAACATAGACAACTTTAATATGTGATTTTCTAAGTCAATATAAGTTTTTACTATTTATTGCCTACATTCTCCTTCAGTTTGAGTTTGAGACCATTTCTCTAGGCAATTCTCTAAGACTATAATTTGCAGAGAATGTGCCAATTGATTGTAAGGACCAAGACCGGTCCACTTCAACCTTTAACCCGTACTGATTTTAGGGGAGGAAGGCAATAAGTTTACCCTCTGCCAGAGGAATTGAAATCTACTTATTTAATCCTAGACTTAAGTATTAGAAAAAGAGGATTAAAATTTCTGTTTCTTGAAACAAACAAAAGACTTAATGAAGACTTTCATGTTATGCTAGCAGAAGAAATGGAGAGATATCCCAAAGAATTGTCATTAATTAACCAATGTCAACTCAGAGGTCAATCTTTAGTGGAGTGCTCCAATGCATTATTCAATGACTTTGATGAAGGCATAGATGATATCAATGCTTTTCCATTTTCCAGAGGATGCAAAGTTGGGAGGGATGGACTGTATATTGGATGACAATCAGACTTCAATAAGATCTCAATAGACTGGGATGATGTGTTAAATCTAATATAAGGAAATTGAATTGGGATGTGGTTCATCCTTTGTTTTTTGAAGAGGACCAATGACATCATGGAGTGATATCTTGATTTGCTCATGAATTGGATTTAAGGGAGTCAGAGTTGCACAAAGTTGTCAGCCTCACCATCTCTTCTAGAATCATCCCTGTCCAGTGGCAAGACAAAAATGAGGACAACTGCCCATGGGCTGGGATGTGGTGGATGACCTTGGCATCCTTGATGTCTTACCAAGCTCTAAGTACTCCACAGTGCCTGCTGTAACTGCCTTCGTGGTCTTTGGAACAAAATGTTGTCATCTGCCCCTTCACCAGGGAGGAAGTCTTCATGTGTTTCAGGTAGAAATTTCCCTAATTTACCAATGGTTTTGAGGCTTGTTGTTTCCCTCAACCTGGTTTAGCCCATCCACCAAGACCAAGGGTGTAGTCACCGAGCATTCTATAGCTTCTTAGAATCACAAGTGACTGTTGTGGTGAGAGGTGAACACCAAAGGTGAATAAGCAACCCTGAAAAGGGCTAGGCAAGCTGTCTCACCAGAGGTGCTAGTCCTTCCTGAATACCTCATATACCCTAACCTGAGATATTGCACCATGAGATACCTCCTTACAAATGGGATATGCAGGATAGGGGAACCTCAGGTCCCAGGTACTTTGGGGGTCCATAGACACTAAAACCAATAGCTCCAAAAATGTCCTTTTCTCTAGTTAGCCTGAGTATGCGATTATTTCTAAAGACACTGAAGCAGCTAGATGGTATAGTAGATAGTGGGACTACTAGCTCTTTCATCTAGGACAGGATGCTTCTCTAAATGATCTCAAAGATCATTTTAGGTTTTTTCTTTTCTTTTTTTTTTTTGGTTACCATGTCATTTTGTTGCCTGACCTTGTGGTTCCCTAAAGCCCTCAGTTTTATACAATCTTGTTAACCATTTCTCTGTCAGCCTTAGGCCTGGAGTCAGAAAGCTCTAGTTCAAATCCAGCCTCTGAAACTTAGCTGTGTAACTTTGGACAAGTCTTTTAACCTCTGTTTGCTTTAGCATAGTTTGTGGCACATAGTAGGTGCTATATAAATGCTAGCTATTATTAAGTAAACTGCCAAGAAAGATGATTTGCAATCAGAGATTTTTCTCATAAATCTAGAGATTCACATATGAGAAAGCTCATTTATGAGAAATGTGTGGAGGCTCAACTCATGCCTCAGCCTTCAGTATCTCTGATGGCTCCTGGTGATATTATTGAACTTTTCTCACAATTCTATCCTGAACATCACATCTAATGGTCTTAAGCTGAATGGTGAGATGTATCTCTTTCTGTTATTGTTTAGGGGGTGCATTGCTTCAAAGATATTTTGCAAAACCTCTTCAGCTTCAGTGTTAGGGTATAATAGCTAGAACTTCTCCCTCATAAAGGTAGTCAGCTTTTTTTTTTTTAATTCATAACCACCATAACTAGTTTATAAAAGCCAGGCACAGTGCCTGCCTCCAGGCCAAGATTAGTTCCTTCCTCTTCAATCCTATGTCTGGATATAGATCAAAACTTCTGAAACAAATTGCTTGCTAGTTTAGGGTTAGTTATTCTTAGTTATTTCCAAGATTCTATCTGGCTTAACATGCAAATGAATTCTATCTAGAATCAAAGGTAAGAAAAAAAGAAAGAAAAATGAATTATTCACCTAGTCTATATTGTTTTTCTTTTCTTAAAAAAACAAACCCTTACCTTCTGTCTTAGAATCTATAACCCATATGGGTTCCAAGGCAGAAGAGAGGTAAGGACTAGGCAAGGGGGTTAAGTGTATCAATCAGAGTCACATAGATAGGAAGTGTCTGAGGTCATATTTGAACTTAGGACCTCCTGTTTCCAGACCTGGCTCTCATATACTCCATATTCACTGAGCCAACTAGCTGGCCCCTATTCCATAGTCTTGCCTTTATTTTTTATATTAGCTTGATTTCTTTAGCACTATACTTTAGTTAGTGCAAAACTTCAGTTTCCTTACTTGGGCTCAAAGAAAATCATTTTCATAAGGATTTGATGAGGAGAAATGGTTAACAGTAGTTTGTATGAAAGATTTGAGACTCTCATGAACCATAAGTTCAGGCAATAATGAGATATTGTAGTAAAAAAAAACCCCAACAACTTAAGGTGATCTTTGGCAGTATTTAGAGAAGCATACTGTCCTAGATGAAGGCACTGATGACTGTACTGTCTTCCATTCTGGTGAGACTACATCTGTAGTTTCATGTTGAGTTTGTATTTTAGGAAGGAAATTGAAAAACTAGAATGTATTAAGAGCAGTCAGTATGATAAAAGAATTAGAATTCTTGCCACATGGGGTTTTATTGAAACAACTGAGAATTTTGACCCCAGAGAAGATGGAGAGGACACGAGAACGTTTCCAAGTAATTGAAGGACTATCTTTTTTCTAGGATAGATGTGGGAATTAGTGGAAGCTGTAGACCCATCCTAGATCACTGCCTTGTTGTGGTAGAGGACCTTTGCATAGCTCAGTTGAAACTATGTGCAATTCCATGTGGGGATACCCAAGACAGAGGGTTCAAAGTGGAGAGTTCTGACAAAAGGTGACCCACTGCAGAAGAAGAAAAAGGAGAAAGATAAGGAAAAGAAAAAGGAGGAGAAAGAGGAGAAGGAGAAGGAAAAAGAGAACAACTCCAATATTTTTGTCAACAAAACCCCATGGATAATATGGTCCAAGGGTCTTAAAAAGAATCGAACATGACTGAACATCAGCAAAGAAGCTGCAGGGATAGATTTAGATTTGATCTAAAGGAAAATATTTTTGCTTCTAGAGTTAATCCAAAGTGGATTGGACTATCTCCTTGGCTAGTAGGGTTTGTCCTCACTAGAGTGTTAGGTGGAGGCTGAATGACTATTTGTCAGAGTTGTTGTAGAGATGGTTCTTGTTCAGGTACTAGTGTTAAAAGTCAACCTCTGAGGTCTCTTTCCAACTCTAGCCTTCTATGGTTCTATAATCTTGTGACACAGAGGAAGGCCAGCTGGTCTGCCCGGAGCCAACACAATGAGTCACTGGCTCAGCCCATCTGGGTTTTGTGATGCCTATTCCCTCAGCTTTTTGATCAAATCAGGAGCCCAGATGGCCCCCTTCCTTCTCCCAGCTCTGATGATTGGCCCTAGAAAAGAGACTGAAGACATGTAACAGACAGATCTGCCCTTAAAAAAAGAGCAAAATCAAAGGTGTGTGCATACACAGGGACATATGTGGATAGACACACAGGTGCACACAACACAGAATGCATGCTTCTAAACAGATGCTTGGACACACACACACACACACACACACACACACATACACACACACACACACACAGAGTTCTGTCCCCTAAGCTCTGCCCAGATCATTTTAGAAGCATAGATTGAGAGCTGGAAATGAGTTTAGAGGAAATTAAGTGAATCCCTCCAAAGCATAGCTCCATGAGCTCCGGAAGCTCTCTCTTACCTCCAGAATCAAATATAACCTCTTCTGGTTGGCATTAAAGCTCTTTATAATCCAGCTCTTTCCAACCTTTCCAATATTTTTCAACATTAATTCCCACCATGCAGTGTGTACTGGAGCCCTGTTGGTCCACTTGATGTTCCTCACACAGGACATCATCTTTGCCCTGGCTGCTCTCCATCCCTTGAATGCTCTGTCTCCTCTCCTTCATCTCTTAGTTTCTCTAGCTTTCTTCAAGATTCAGCCTATATACCCCTCCTTATTCAGGAAACCTTTCTACATTGAAGCAGGCTCTGTGGAGTGCTCAGAGCTTGACACCGAAGATACCTCACCTCCATCTCAGCTTACTTCTTGGGCATGGTGCTCCTGGTTTGCAGAATATATGTTTCTTTCTGGGCCCCAAAGATCCTATTTTATTGAGCAATGCCCTTTAGGAGAGCTAGAGGTCATCTTACCCATCCCTTTCATTATACAGATGAGGAAATGGAGGCCCTGAGAAGGGAGTGACTTTCCCAAAGTTATACACATAGTAAATAAATATCAGAGCTAGAATGGAAGTCAGGTCATGTGGGGGGACATTTTGACCCCCCCCCCCCAAATGTGGGAGACATTTCCTAAAATTCTTATGGCTACCTGCTCATTTCAGAATTTAGGTCATCCTGTTTTGGCTTTGCCATCTATTCAATCCAACTACTCTAAATATCTACCATAAACAAAGGCATTAATAATAATAGATGATATTCATCTAAAACTTTATATTGAAAAATCTAACATTTTACAAAGCTATTTCAAATTGAAGTTAGGTCATGCAGGTATTATTATTATTATTATCCTTTTTTTGTAAAGAAGAAATTGAGATTTAGAGTGATGAATTGTCTCACTAGGTCACTCAGACAGTCATTGTTAAAGTCAGGATTTGAACCCAGGTCCTCCTGACTCCAGATCCAACAAGGTTTCTTCTGTCTACTTCCTCTTGCAGGCCAAGGTCACTTAGGCCACCTGCCCTATTTTTTATTTAATTAATTAATTTAGAATATTTTTTCAATGGTAACGAGATTCTTGTTCTTTCCCTCCCCTCCCCCCACCCCCTCCCATAGCTGATGTGCAATTCCACTGGGTTTTAAATATGTCATTGATCAAGAAATATTTCCATATTATTGATATTTGTACTAGGGGATTGTTTAGAGTCTATGTCCCCAATCATATCCCCATCAACCCATGTCATCAAGTAGTTGTTTTTCTTCTGTGTTTCTGCTCCCACAGTTCTTCCTCTGGATGTGGATAGCATCTTTCTCATAAATCCCTCAGAATTGTCCTGGATCATTGCATTGCCACTAATGGAGAAGTCCATTACATTCGACTGTGCCACATTGTATCAGTCTTTGTGTACAATGTTCTCCTGGTTCTGCTCCTTTCGCTCTGCATCACTTCCTGGAGGTTGTTCCAGTCTCCATGGAATTCCTCCACTTTATTATTCCTTTTAGCACAATAGTATTCCATCACCAACATATACCACAGTTTGTTCAACCATTCCCCAATTGAAGGGCATCCCCTCATTTTCCAATTTTTGGCCACCACAAAGAGCGCAGCTATGAATATTCTTGTACAAGTCTTTTTCTCCATTATCTCTTTGGGGTACAAACCCAGCAGTGCTATGGCTGGGTCAAACCACCTGCCCTCTTAACATACTTTGTCTTTGTGTCTTGAACTCCACAGAGTTACTTTCATACTTCATTTGGAAGAAGGAGAGAGAGAAGCCAGATGGAGAGATGCCAAAGTTGTTCCCATGATAACTTTTTTTAGGCTCACTTCTACCCCATCCAGAAAGTTTCATATATGGGAGTCAGTGGATTAGGGATTGCTGGTTTTGTTTGTTTGTTTTTAATTTAAAAAAATCATTACTGTCTGTCTTCAAACTGATACTAAGTACAGGTTCCAAAGCAGAAGAGCAGTAAGGGCTAGGCAATCGGGGTCAAGTGACTTGCCCAGGGTCACATAACTAGGAAAGGTCTCAAGACCAGATCTGAACTAGTAGAAGAGTGGTAAGGGCCAGGTAACTGGGGCTAAATGACTTGCCCAGGTTCACACAGCTAGGAAGCATATGAGATCACAAATCTGAACCCAGGTCCTCCTGACTTCAAGCCTGGCACTCTATCCACTGTGCTACCTACCTGCCCTGGTTTTTAAAATTTTAAAAGATTTCATAGGATTACAGATTTTGATTCGGAAGAGATCCTCTCAATTAGAGATAAGAAAACTGAAGAAATGAAGGGAAAATGGCCAGTTGTCTCTATTTGCTTACTGTTCTTTAAGAGAAATTCCTGGCTGAGATAAATGACTATTAGCTCCTTTAGAAAGGCAGGGGCAAGAGAATTCACAGCCCTCATTCAGCCTTTTTATTTCTATTTTTAGCTTCTTCATTTAGTTGAATATTACTATTTTTGAGCACTCCTTGTATCATTTAATTTGATTGTTTCTAGACTTGAGAGGTCAAGTCAGTTTGTGCAAGGTCATACAGCAGAGGTGAGATTCAACCCATGTCAGGGCTCTTTCTGTTACCCTATTCTGCCCTATCTCAGGATTTTGTCGGAGCACTTGGGGAGGAGCCTCTAGAGAAGACTTATTGAAAGACATGGGCTATAACCATAGCATGAATCCCTTGGATTCTTACAGTTCTTTAAGCATTGCCACATGTTTTTTCTTACAAACCCACAAAGGAAATATCCTCAAGCATTTATTAAGTGCCTGTAGTGTGCCATGTGCTGTTCTTGGTGCCTTAAAAATATCTCATTTGACTCTCACCACAACCCACTGAGGCAGGTATCATTGTTATCTCTATTTTACATTTGAGGAAATTGAGGCAGACTTGCTCAGGGTCACACAAGTGTTAAGTGCCCAAGGTAGGATTTGAACTCAAGATTTTTTTGAATTAGAGGTCAGCCCTCCATCCACTATGCCACCTAGGTGGTATAATAAAAAAATAATTGTACTAGCAGTATGAAAACCTGGGTTTGAATCTCAGTTACTTAGTGCTTTAGTATCTGTGATTGTGGGTGAGTCATTTAACCTTTTTTTGCCTTGCTTTCCTCATTTGAAGAAATGGGATTAATGACTTCCAAAGTCTCTTCCATCTCTAAATTATATGGTCTAAGATAGTTCTGACTTCCTAAATAACCCCATCAGCTTGAAGGTATTTTTTTTTAATATTGTTATAAGAGATGGCTCTCTGGGAGAGAAGAAGAGGTAGTGTAAAATTGAAAAAAAAAAGCTAATTGCAACTAGGTAGCAATAATAATAATAATAATAATAATAATAAGATAATCATTCCTGGAGTTGGAAGGAAGTGTGTTCAAATTTGACCTGACACATTTTTCTGACTGTGTGACCTAGACAAGTCACTTAACCCCAATTGCCTTACTGCTTTTCTGTCTTAGTGTTGATTCTAAGACAGAAGGTAAAGGTTTAAAAAATGTATTAATAAACTTATTTTTAAAAAATGAAGAAATTCTATCCTACATGTTGCATTTTGGATTTATCCTTGAAAATGATCCCATGCCTTAAAAAAGTAAATAAGAATGTGAGGAAATATGGAAACACAACCAACTAAACTTGCTTAGTTACTATTTAAATTGCTTGATGACATTTAAATAAGTTTATTTCAACACACAGAGTAGCATAGCAAAATTTCCAGTCACTCCCTCTAAACCCAGCTGATTTTGTCTCTTACTGTCTTTGTGTAAGGAGACCTGATGGGACCTTCCTTGTCCTCACTGGGGGGGAATTTCTCCCTAGGACTAATAATGGCTTACATATGTTCTAAGGATGAATTGGCAGAACTATCCAATAATCTACATTGGTATCAACCTCTTAGGCACTATTCAAATTTTTTTTTTGGTTTTGTTTTTAATTTTTATAGCATAGTCAAAATACATAAATCAGAATCAGGAGTGCTAGGTAGGTACAATGGAAAGAACATTGGCTTTATTGGCTTTCTTGACAGGATCTGACTTCAGATCCTGCTTCTTTCTTGTGTAAACCTGGAAGAGTCATTTAAACTAATTTCCTCATCTGTAAAATGAGAGTTGGGCAAAATGGGTTTTCATCCTTTCTATTTCTCAATCTATGATTTTGGTTTTAGTCCTAGCTCTTTTAGGTACAAGGTGACCTTAGAGAATTATTTAACATCTCTGTGTCAGTTTCCTCATCTATAAAATGGGGGAATGATAATGCCTGCCCTGTGTGTCTCATGGCAATGGTGAGGACCGAATCCATTCATCCATGAAACAACAAACATTTATTTACTATGTGCTAGGTACTGGGAACATAAAAGCAAGAACAGAATGATTCACGCTCTCTAGGACAGATTCAGAAAAGTCTTGGGAGACATGAACTGATCCAAAATGAAATGAGCTGAAATAGGACACAGCAATATTGTACAATGACTTGTTCAGTTGTGAATGACTTCGCTATTCTGATCGATACAATGATCCAAGATAGTTAGAAAAGATTCATTAGGAAAAATGTTTTCTACCTCCAGAGAGAACTGATGAGCTCTGAATGCAGATTGAAGTATGCTTTTAAAACTTTATTTTTCTTAGGGTTTTTTTTTTTGGTCTGGGTTTTCTTTTGCAACATGGCTAATATAGAAATGACTTCACACACAGAGTCAATATTAAATTGTTTACCTTCTCAAGGAAGAGGAAGGGGAAGGAGGGAGGAGCAGAATTTGGAACTCGTTAAAATGAATGTTAAATATTTAATAAAATAAAATATATTGGAAAAGGGGGAAACAGTTTAAAAGAAGAAATGAGAGAAAAAAGAAATAATTCCTCTTCTTAAGGAACTCATCCTTCTATGAATGAGATGGCATGTTAAATGAAACAAAACAAAATTATACTTATGCGTCCCTATGAAGAGGCTAGTGAGGCAGCCTGAATTGAGTCAGGAATCCCAGGCTTTAGTACTGACTCCACTAATAATTAGCTCTGTGACTTTGGGCAAATCCCTTGACGTCTCTGGGCTTCTATTTCTTCATCAGCGAAATGAGGAGATTGGATTGGATGATCTCTAAAATCGCTTTCAAAATTTTTTAACATTCTGGGATTCCTTTTTTACAAATGGGAGAACTTCAGCAATGAGTGTGATAAAATAAGTTGGCCTTGGGGCCAGCACCAGTAGCCATGGGTGGAAGCTCTGAAGAGGCAGATTTCGGTTTGCTGCCAGGGGACACTTCCTGACAATTAGAGCTCTCCCAAAGTGGATCTAGCTGCCTTGGGAGGCAGAGACCTCACCCTCCCTCTAAGCTAAATGGCATGGATGGTGATCACTTGTCTGGAATCCTGGATTGGGGTTTCTTATTCAGGTCCCAGATGGTCCCAGAGGCTCCTTCTAGCTTCGAGATCCTGTGACTTATCTAGGGTCAAATAACAAGCTTGAATATTGCCTAAACCCTTTGACTTCTAGCCCAGAGATCTAGCCCTGTGGACAGTCCAGCTACTTGTCAGTTTGCTTCCCAGCAGCTCATTCTTCTCAACTTAGTCCAGGAACAGTAAAGGAAACACATGTAACTTATAACTTTGGCAATCCTGTGGTCACCCACATGAAATACAGCCAAATCTTCAGTGCCTTGCCTTGACCTCCCCATCCTATTGCTGAAATCCCTTAGGGCTATTTTTCAAATGTGAAGAGTGGGGAGGAATCCAAGTACTCATCAGCTAGGATGTTTACTGGGTCTGACTGATTTACTGATTTCAAAACCCAGGTTGTGAAAGGGTGCAAAGGGACCAAGCTTGCATTCATTGAATCTGAGGAGCCTGAACTCATCAGGTTGGAAAGTCTAAAGGGCTTTAGAGGTCATCTGGTCTGACATCCTTCCCAGAACAGAAATCACCTGCGACAATAATTGTAGTTTTAGTTCATATCGTTCTTTGCTCTCTTTTTAACAACCCTGAGAGGTGACTAGTGCAAGTGTTACTATGCTCGTTTTAAAGAGGGGAAAACCAAACATCAGAAATGTGGAAGCTGGATCTCGAACTCAGGTCTTTGGACCTCAAGCCCTATGTGCTTTCCATAGTACCTCACTGCTTCTCTGCATGATATCTCTGACAAGTGTTCATAAAACTCTTATTTAAATATCTCCTTACACGGGGAACTCATGAACTCCATTAGGCAACTCATTACACTATTGTTTGTTCAAAAGTCCTTTTTCTATGTGGCTGTATACACTAAGGCATCTGAGCGATTTAGAGCAGAGGGTCAAACTCTGCAGTAAAACTTCTAGCAGAGTCCAAATCGTATTAAAGTGGAACTGGGAAATATTTACCAAAATAAATAATAATACAATAGATGGTGATAGTTTGTGCTTTTCTATTTTTTTTTAATTTAAACCCTTATCTTCCATCTTGGAATCAATACTGTGTATTGGTTCCAAGGCAGAAGAGTGGTAAGGACTAGGCAATGGGTGTTAAGTGACTTTCCCAGGCTCACACAGCTAGGAAGTGTATGAGGCCAGATTTGAACCCAGGACCTCCCATGGGCCTGACTCTCAATCCAGCTGCCCCCATTTGTGCTTTTCTAAATCAATATGATCCTTTTCTATTTGAGTTTGACACCACTGGTTTAGAGGACAAAGGGCTGAACCTGGAGTCAAGAAAACCTGAATTTAGATCCTGCCTCAAACACTAGCCAGGACCTACGGCAAGTAATTTAATCTCTCTTAGCCCCAGTTTTATAATCTGTAAAATGGAACCATAATAGCATCTACTTCCCAGGGCTGTTGTGAGAAACAAATGAAATAATCTATGTAAAGCGCTTTCTAGACTTTGAAGGATCATATAAGCATTAGTTATTATTATTATGATTACCTGTTAGCTCAAAGTCTCCTTACTAGGTTCCCACAGAATAAATTTGTCCTTTCCTGCTGAAAGAGTCTTGTAAATATTTAGGAACATTTTAGTCTTCTTTCCTCCGGACCCAACTCGTTCCTTTAACTCGTTAACACTTGCCACATTCAGTGATAGCTAAGATCAGCATCATTCTCAGTAAATAGCTTATTAAACTGCTGTTGGCAGTAGAAGCTAAGCCTCTTCTTGGTGTTGAAGGATTCCTTAGTCAGAAATCAGTCCCTTAGTCATTTAGTCTCCAAGCATTTACTAAGTGTGTACCTGACACTGCCAGTGACTACTGTAGGGATGGAGTCACTCACAAACTGTGTGTGTGTGTGTGTGTGTGTGTGTGTATGATATGAAATGGCTGCCTGTATGCCCTCCACTGGTCTTCCTTGGTTCCTAAAATTCCCATTATGTCTCCAGAAATTCTTCTTTATAACAGATTTAAAAACATATCAACATGGGGCAATGAGGTGGCTCAGTGGATAGAGCATCAGGTCTGGAGTTGGGAGAATCTGGGTTCAAATCTTACCTAAGATACTTGTGAGATTCTAAGACAGAAAATAAGGGTTATAAAAAGGGAAACTAAGGAAAAAAATACATCAATACAAAATCTCCAGTTTAAATTCAGTAAGCCTCTACTGAGGTGCTTGGGGATTCAAAGAAGACTAGTGTGTTGTGAGGGCTTGCCAAGCCCTTTTCAGTGCTGCTCATCCACTGTTAATGTCTACCTTTCACCCAGCTCTCACCTGTGGCTCCAAAAAAGCTGTAGCATGCACACCTGGATAAAACCATTTTGGCAGGCAGGCAGGTGAAATCAGGTTGAGGGTAAGCAACAGGTGTCAGACCAATTGTCTAGTAAGGTGATGTGATGAAGTCCTCTGGAATATGAGAACAATTTGTTCCAGTGGCCACGAAGGGGGCTGAAGTAGGCACCATGGAATGCTTAGAGCTCAGTTAGACATTGAAGAATTCAAGGTCATTTACTGTATCCTGAGCCAACTAGTCATCCTGACTTTTGTCTTGCCACTGGACTTGGATGACTGGAAGAAAAAGCAGGGTTGATGACTTTGTGTAACTCTGCCTTACTTAAATTCCATTCACAAGAAAGTCAAGAAGATATCATCCTGGGATGACTTGGTCCTTTTCAGAATGAAGGACAAATAACAACTGGGTTCAAAGGAGAGAGGCAACTGTGCCTAGAGGATAGAGAGCTGGCCTGGAAGTCAGTAGGCAAGCAGTTCTGGTAGTATGTCCTTGGACAATTTACTTAAGACTTCTCAATGTCCTCAGGCCATTCTGTAAGAAGAGAAGTTGCAGAGAAGAGGTCCATGTGAGTAGGTGTAGGGCAGCTTCCTCTTTGAAGGCCATTCTGGTCCATTTCATGATCAAGGTCATAGCTCAAAGGATGGGCATACAAAGAAAAAGCCCTGCACCCAAGGAATTCCCATTCTTCTAGAGGGAGAGAGTATATACAGAAGTAAGAAAATATGAAGGAATTTGAGGGGTGTCAACCCAAAAAAATGGGAGAAAGGACAGTGAGAGAAGGTGGAGGAATCAGGAAAGAACAGAGGAGGGGCTACCTGAGATGAAATTTGAGGCAAGATGAGAAAGAAATTAAATTATCAAGCTAGCTAGTGAAGAATAAGATCCTGAGGGCATAAAGATGTTTTAGCCTGACTTTCCATGCAATTTATGCTTCAATCTCAAGTAGCATTTAGAGTCTGTCTGCATTCAATGTAGTTCAGTTAAAATAAATTCAGCTTAATTCAATTGACTCTCATTGTATCCAGCCTAGCCGAATCATCCTCTGATCATGCTTATATATGATTATGCCTACATATGCCTTTTTCTAAGCTTTTGCTCATTCAGTCCTTTTTCCCAACAGGGATGAAGTGAATGAGTTAAAATTAGCGAGAAAGGGGGCCACTTTTAAACCATCTCTTGAAGGACTGACTAAGCAGTGTAGGGGACAAATCACGAAGTGTGTGGGGTGCATGTGTACATCTCTCTCACTTTACTTAGAACCCAGGCAGGCCTCACAGCTGAGATGAGTATTTAATTTTCTGTGCTCTTCAGAGGTTTCTGGGGGGGGGTGAGCTGGACTGTGAAGGGGAGAAAGGTTCATTTTCCAAAGCTTTCCATGACTTAGGTCTGTCAGAAATCTTGCCTGTGCTCACAAGGGGGCTGTGGAGTAAAGAGGAAAAAGATCTTTAAGTCTCCTGGAAGGGGCTGAGGGGTGGAGTGAAAGGTTTGGGACAGAAGTCTGGGCTGTGTGTAGGTTCTAGAGTTCTGGCATCCTAGCTGTGACCAGTTTCAGGGAAAGGCAAAACCTTTATTGTTTCAAAAGTGGTCCAGGGGTTTGCATCCCAAAAAGATCAGAGATAAGAAAAAAGGACTTATCTGTACCAAAATATTTTTAGCAGCTCTTTTTGTAGTGGTAAAGAATTGGAAACAGAGGGGTTGTCCATCTCTTAGAGAATGGATGAACAAATTGTGGCATAGGCTTGTAATAGAATGCTGTTGTGCTATAAGAAATGACAAATAGGATGAGTTTAGAAAAACCTGGAAAGACTTATATGGACTGATGCAAAGTGAAGTCAGGAGAACAATGTCTACAGTACCAGAAATATATGATGATCAACTGTGAAGGAATAAACCATTCTCAGCAGTGCAAGAAAACCACAAGGGACTCAGGATGAAAAATGCTATCTACAGCCAGAGGGAACTCTTAAAAAGTCTGAGTGCAGATCAAAGTAAGCCATCTTTCACTTTATTTCCTTCATGACACTTTTATTGCATGTGTGATATGTCTTCTGACATGACATGAGCAATATGGAAATACATATTGTGTGAAAATAGAGGTATAACCTATATTAAACTATTTACTGCCTTGGGGCAGGATGGGGAAGGAGGGAGAAAATCTAAATCCTAAAAACAATTGTCAAAAATAGTTTCTATGTGTAACTGAAAAAAAAATCAATTAAACAAAAGTGGGCCAGGTTTTTAAAAAAAGTGGGCCAGGTGAGAGGTATGCTAGGACTGACTAGACCAGTGGAAGTATTTACAATTCAGAAATCCCTCAAAGCTACAAATCAGGGCTTGGTTTAATGTTTTGTTCATTGTCTAGACTTAAAATGTGATGGAGAAAATGCTAACGAATCAGAGTAAATAGACCACCAACAATATGAGGTTCCAGTATGACAGAATGGTTAAAAAAGGCAATACAAACTTCATTGTTTCATTCATTTGGACTAAGCTCATGGTAGAGTAGAAGTTGTATTCCAACTAGATTTCAGGAGACCGGCCTGGATATATTTCTAAGCTCTGACACATGGGCAAGTCATGGAATCTTGGTTTCCTCATCTGTAAAATGGGGATAATAATATTTGTTCTGCTAACCTTACTGGGTTATTGGGAATAAAGTTCATTTAATAATACTCCATAAATGTGATCTATTATTATTATTATTCAACAAGTATATATTAAGTGCCTTAGTTCAGAACATACTCTCCCAATTTGGATTGGGCCAATCCAACTACATGCAAATCCAACTTGACTTTGAGACTAAGACCACAGGCTCCCCATTTCTACCATGGTAAACATCAGGAAATAGGATCTTTCACTTCCAGGAGTTTGTAATCCAGTGAAAGAGGTAAGGTAGATCGACAAGTAACTCTTATAAAGAAGGGGTACAAAATTCAGGGGTGGAACTGCTACAAAGAAGACCGGATGAAGGAAAGGAAGGTCTTTAGCATGAGTTGTCAGTCCTTTGTTTTAGAAGAGGACTAATAATATCATGGGGTGATGACTTGCTTCTGCATTGGATTTAAGTGAGGCAGAATTGTACAAAGAGTCAGCCTTGCTCTTTCTTCCAAAGCCATAGAAGTTCCGGGGCAGGACAAAAGTCTGGATGACTGGCCATGACCCATGATGCAGTGGATGACTTCAGTGTCTTCCGATGTCTGTCTAGCTCTAAGTCCTCCACAGCACCTGCTTCACCTGCCTTTATGCCTTGGAGCAAATTGTACTTATTCACCCCTATTGTCAGTAGAAGTCTTCACATGTTTGGGGTGGACACTCCCTTAATTCACTGATGGTTTTGAGGCCCATCACACACCCTCAACCATGTAGCCAATCGAATGAGACAGTTTTACCTTCTGTGAATCCTTCAGCTTCTTATGGGGGTATTCAGGAAGGATTAGCACCTCTGGAGGTGGGAGCATTTGCCAAGTCCTTTTCAGGGATGCACATCCACGTTGGGTGGCTACACAGCTCCCACCTTAGCCTGGTAAGAGAAGGCTTACAGAGGGCATAATCACTATCTTCAGATAAGGGAGAGGCTGTCACCATTAGACTGGAGTAGCTTAATTATGTAGCCCCAGAGGATAAAAGGAGGAACAATGGGTACAATTTTTTGGGAAGTCAGATTTCAGCATCAGATAAGAATTAGATTCTGTCCCAAATTAGGACAGGCTGCCTTGCAAAGGAGCAGCAAGCTTCACTCATCTTTTAAACTTATACTGAATGTCTTCAAGCAGAGGTTAGATATGGGGGGATATGTAGAAGGAATTTCTGCATTGAGTAAGGGGTTGATTCTATGATTCTAGAAGCTGGACAGGGTGCTTTTCCAGGTTAGTATTGTACTGTACTCTTTTTTTTTTTTAATCCTTACCTTCAGTCTTAGTAAGTATTGTTTCCAGGACAAAAGAGGCATAAGAGCCAGGCAAAGGGTGAAGGATGATTTGTCCAAGATCACACAGCTAGGAAGTGTCCAAGTTCAGATTTGAATACTGTGTATTGGTTCCAAGGCAGAAGGGAGAAGTAAGGGCAAGGCAATGGGGGTTAAATGACTTACCTAGGGTCACACAGCTAGGAAGTATCTGAGGTTAGATTTGAACCCAGGACCAAGTCCTATCTCTAGGCCTAGTTCTCAATCTACTTAGCCACCTAGCTACTCTTTGTATTGTGCTCTATTAAGAGGCTCTAGAGTTCCATAACTGTCACTGTCTCAGTTTGTATGTAATCGTTGCCAAAGCAAACCCATCCAGTTCACAGTTTGTCCATTGGGAGAACCTGATCCACTTGGAAATTCCATCAATGTTGGGGGCAGGTAGGCAGCATGATGGATAGAGCACTAGGCCTGGAGTTGAGAGGATCCGGGTTCAAATATGACTTTAGACACTTCCTAGTTTTGTGTTCCTGGGAAAATCACTTAACCCCATTTGTCTACCCCTTGTCCTTCTGTCTTAGAGTTGTTCCTAAGAAAGTAAGGGTTTAAAAAATCCATCAATGTGAATATTTTGAGGAATTTGGGATCTCATTTATGTGGGTCCCTTCAGTAATGCAGATTATAACTCATCCACACATATGACTCTTGTACATATCCAAAGATCTTTAAGGAAGCTGAAACGTCTATGATACCCCAAAAGCACTTGGAGATGTTGGGACTGAAACTCAGGAGAGGCACCAAAGCTGTATACATAGCTTTAGGAGTGAACATCTGGGCAGAGAGGTTAATGGGACTCAAATGGGTTGATAGATCACCAAGAGTGAGAGAGAAGGCCCTGGGTTAAGCAAGAGGGTGAAGGGAGGGGGACATCCATGCATAGGGGCTAGGGCATGGATACTGCAGAAGACATCAGGCAGGACTTTGTTCTCCTAGTGCCTCAGGTCACTCTCTCATGTGTGAGATGGGAGTTTACTGGTCTAGAGACAAACATCTACTCATCCTCTAGGCAACCTTTCAGCTGGATGCAAGGAATTTAAACAATGCAAAGACAGAGAAGGCAAGTGAGAGCCTAAAATAGCTGCTTTATGACCAGGAGAACAGAGGATATGGAGTCAGAAAGTCTGAGTTCAAGCCCAGTCTCTGCTGTTAATTTTCTGTGTGACATTGGACAAGACAATTTACTTCTTTGGGCCTCAATTTCCTCAGCTGAAAAGCTGCTGCTGCTGGTGAATTCCAGTCCCCCTATTTTTTCTATTTCTATATTGTTCCTTCTGCTTCTGAAATTCTATCTTGCTAAGAGGTCCAGGAGGGGGAAAAAGTATTAGTTCTATGAACTCAATTATAACCTTAATCCTGACTCGAAGCCTGGGGTAAAATGGAAAGAATGACAATTTGGAGTCAGAAAATCTAGACTCAAATGCCAGTTTACTACTTTCTATCTGTATAACTTGTATAAGTCCCTTGAACCTATCTGTGCCTCAGTGTCCCCAACTACAGTGGTCCTACAGTGTTCCTAAAACCTGTCTATACTTGACTTCATGTAAATTTTTTTTTCTCAAGAAGAAAACTTTTGAGAAAACTAAGTGAATTTTGAAAAATCAAAAATTTTCCTTAGGATTTAGGGTTGGAAAGGCCCATTGAGATTATTTAGTCAAAGCTCTCCTCCTTTTTTTTTTTGGTCAGATGAGACCTTGGTTTCTCATTTGTAAAACAGGGATATTATGCCTTTGATACAGGACAGATCCCATGAGGATCATGGGATCATAGAATTAAAGCTGGAAGGAAACTTAGGGACCTTCTCATTTAAAAGATGAGGAACTAGAGGCAGCTAGGTGGCACAGTGGATAGAGATCCAGGCCTGGAGACAGGAGGTTCTGGGTTCAAATCAGAACTTGGACATTTCTTAGCTGTGTAATCTTGGACAAATCATCCTGCCCCCATTGCCTAGCTCTTATGGCTCTTTTGCCTTGGAAACAATACTTACTAAGACAGAAGGTAAGGGTTAAAAAAAAAAAAAAGAGTAGTTATTAGGTTAGAAAGCAAGGCTTTTGTTTTTGTTTCTTCTTTTTTTTTTTTAAAGAGGAACTGAATTCCAGAAAAGTTATGCATTCCTTCTCCAAAACATTTTATAAATGAGATCACACAGCTAGGAAGCATCTAAGGCTGGATTTGAACTCAGGAAGATGAATCTTGCTGATTCCGGACCCAGTACTATATCCTCTGTGCCACCTAGCTTTCCACTCTACTGTGGATCAATGGAAGTCTAATGGAAAGAAATACTTCAAAAAGGGTATGTCTGTCTGTTTGAGAGGAATTCAGTTTACAGCAAACTTGAACAGACCACAGAGTGGACAGGTCCCCCTCCTCCATTTCAGCTCAGCTGTGGTAAAATGGAAAGAATGAATATTTGGAGTCAGAGGACTTAGGCTCAAATATTCTGTGACTTTCTGTCTGTATATCATGTAGGGGCAGACGCAGTCACTGGGGACCTGACAGCAAGGGGCTGGCATGCAAAGGCAGTGCCCTTTCTGACAATTTTATCAAATTAACTGTACTTGAGGCATGCTTTCCAAACCTTAAAACAGTAATCTGAATGCCAGGTGTTATTGCTATTTTGTATTCATCTTTGAGGGGATTCAGTAGAAAGGGGTTTCTGGTATAGCTTCTTTAATAACTTTTTTTTTTTAAACCCTTAGCTTCTGTCTTAGAATCAATGCTAAGTATCACTTCTAAGACAGAAGAGAAGTAAGGACTAGGCAATTGGGGTTAAGTGACTTGCCCAGAGTCACCCAACTAGGAAGTGTCTGAGGTCACATTTGAACTCAGAACCTCCTATCTCTAGGTCAGGCTTTCTATCGACTCTGCTTCCTAGTTGCTCCCCTAGATATCCTGTGACTATACTTTATAGTCCTTTTCCTTCAGTGTCCTGTTGTCTATTGACTGAGTGGCTGGGGTGGCTTCAGGAAGGTCAGACTAAAGATAAGGGATAGAGGTAGACAATTAGACAGTAGGTTCTCCACTGACTGGTAGATCTCAGGTGCCCAGTACATGCAAAGGCAGCCCTTATCTAGAAAGCATTCCCTTTACCCAGAAGGTTTTTTCTTATTCGAAGTCTCATTCATTAAAAAAAAAAAAATTATTTACTCTGAACTTAATAAACACCAAATAAAATGGGCAAGTCAATATACATATAAGGCAGAGAATTGTACATGAAACTAGAGATCTCCAGTATGCATAACTTGCTTTTCCTTTTAAATATTAAGTTCTTCCTATAACTTTCAAAACTTTCCTTCTTATCTGTGCTTCTTTCTTTTGTATCTGCCTTTAAAAAATGATTGTGATTCTTTTTTTTTTGCTACTCTATCTTTATCCTCCTTCATCTCCTGCCTTTTTTCCCATCCGCCCTAGAAGAGAGAAAAGAAAAACAGAGCTTCTGTATCAAATAATAAGTGAGTAAAATAAATAAAAACATTAATAACATGATACATATAGTTAAAGAAAGCAAATTGCCATGTTGGTTATGTCCAAAAAGGCAATTTTTTATTGTGTATCTTGAATCCATCACCTCTCTATTAAGTGGAGTCCTATTCATTTTTCAAGACCCAGGATAAGGCCCAAGAAGCTTTTCCAAGAAGCTTTATGATTACTCCAGACCATATTGATCTCTCTCAGCTTAATAAAGTTCCCAAAGGCTCTGGTGACTCCCTGTTGACTCAAGGACAAGTTAAAAATGCCTCAGGCACTGAAAGCCTTTCAAAATCAGGCTCCAGCCTATCTTTCCACATTGATTATGTATCATTCCTCTTTACACATGCTACAATTCAAGCTGGAAACAATCTATTTGCTGTTCCTTACTCATGATGGTTCATCTCTATTCTCTTTGCCTTTGTTATTTTCAGTCAATAAACATTTTTTTTAAGTTCCTCCTGTGCAATAAACATTCTGCTAAGTGTTGGAGATAAAAAAAAAAACGGGGGAAAAGGCCCTACTTATAAGGAATTCACAGTTTAATAGAAGAGAGAGCATATAGACAACTACATGTTGTTGTGGTTTAACTGTGTACAACTCTTTCTGACCCCATGGACCACGGGGCTTTCTTGGCAAAGATATTGAAGTGGTTTGCCATTTCCTCCTCCAGTGGATTAAGGCAAACAGAGGGTAAATGACTCTCCCAGAGTCACCCAGCTACTAAATGTCTGATTTAAGCTGAATTTGAGCTCAGGTCTTCACACACACACACACACACACACACACACACACACACACACACACACACATTATATGAAACTATACATTCAGATTCATATTGTATAAACATTCCACAATATATGTATGTTACTATACAAACAAGATATAAACAGGATAAATTGGAGATAATTTCAGAGGGACAGCATTAGCATTAAACAGATGAGGGAAACCTTCTTGTAGAAAGTAGAATAAGGGAGCCAAAGGAGACAGGAGACAGAGGTAAGGAAATAAAGAATTCTAGGCATGGAGGATAGTCAATGAAAATATCCATCATTGGGAGATAAGAGTGTAGACTGTGAGGAACAACAAGGAGGCCAATGCCACTGGATTATATAATACAGAGAAAGGAGAAAGGAGTCAGAAGACTGGAAAGATAAGAGGGGGTCAAGTTATGAAGGGCTTTGAACTACAAAGAAAGAAATATATATTTGATCCTGGAGATGATAGATGGTGATAGTGAACTTTTTAGAGACTGAGTACCCAAACTGGACCCTCACGTAGCCTGTGAGCAGTTCCCTTAAAGGGAAGGAGGAAGAGCTCCCATTGGGCTGCTGGGCATAGGAATAGACATGTGAAAAAAATATGCTCAGGTATGGTGGAGAGGGGAAAGGGAGCAGTTCCCTCTGGCATGTGTGCCATAGGTTCATCAATGATAGTGAAACACTAAGGATTATTACACAGGAAAACCTCCTTTCCTAGAATACACTCCTTCACCACCTCCTCTTAGAATCACTAGTGTTCTTCAAAGTTTAGCTCATTTGTCCTCTTGTATGAGGCTTTTCCTGATTTCCCAGCTGCTATTTTCTTCTCACTTCCCCTTACTATTGGCAAAGTTACCTTATATTTACTTTGTGTACATACACACACACGCACACGCATGCACATTTATTTACTTATATATGCATACATATTATTTCTTCCCTTTACCTATAAATTCCTTTAGGGAATATACTATTGTCTATGTGCCCAGAACCTACTGAAGTTCCTTATACATGATTGGTGTTTGATAAATGATGATTGATTTCACCTTGAAGGTTCTAGATTTCTATGAAGAATATGATATTCAGGGGAAATCTTCCAATGATGGTCCAGGTGGAACTCAGGCTAACTATTTCCTCATTCCTTCTGTCTTCCTCTATCAGTCTACTCCATGCAACCTTAAATGAGTTAAATGTTATCTGATCGTAAACCCTTGGGTCTGTTTTCATTTTCAAAACTGTGTGTGTGTAAGTGGGTAATGCAATGTTCAGTGGCTTGAGCAAGGGACCATGTACATAGGATGCTGTTTACTCAAGATAGTCCCATCATACGAAAGCAGCTTGCCTAACTGGGTTTGCAATCAAATGTTACAAGACCCCCATTGCAACAGGGGTTGCCTTACTGATGGGCCTAAGGAAGGAGGTGGCCTGGACTGATAAGCCAAGCTGGGTTTCCCTTGGAGTCAGGGGGCTTTGGAGGCCTGAACAATAGACAGAAAAGGCTCTGTGGCTGGTAAAGTTCTGAACAGAAGCATCTATTCAAGTTATTCATGATGACAAAGGCATGTTTAGGTGACATTTGCATTTAGAGATCTTTCTTGACCCCCCCCCACCCCGTTTAAATTTCTTGGTATTTTTTTAAGCCCTTACCTCCCATTTTAGAATCAATACTGTGTATTGGGTTCAAGGCAGAAGAGTGGTAAGGGCTAGGCAATGGGGGTCAAGTGACTTGCCCAGGGTCACACAGCTGGGAAGTATCTGAGGGCAGATTTGAACCTAGGACCTCCCATCTCTAGGCCTGACTCTCCATCCACTGAGCCACCCAGTTGCCCTGAATTTCTTGGTATTTTTAAAAGACATGTGCTCTAGACTTTTCCGGGAAGGGTAGCAAAGTGGGTAGAGGGATGACTAGGAAGGTAGGAAGATGTGGGTTTAAGTCCTGTCTCTGATACTTACCCTGTGATCTTAGTGTTTTGGGTGACTTTCTACAACTGTACATTGTAGAGATGGTATGTACTCACATTGCTAGAGGGATTTTCTTTATCTATACTGATGAAATTAAAAATCTAGACCTTATCTCATACATTTTGTGTTTACTCATCTGTGTATTTGTTTGATTCCTCCAGTAGAAGGTACATTCCTTGAGGGCAAGGACTGGTTTAGTACCTAGCACAGAGCCCTGAACATAGCAAACACTTAATAAAAGCTTATTGAACTGAATAGAATTGTATCATCAAAGGTTCATATAGCCACTGAGACAGCCATCCTGAATAGCCATACCCAAGACACCGACATGTATTTTACAGTATCCACACCTCATGTTCCAGGCCCTGAAGTCTTCCTCCCCTACCACGTCCCCACCAAGACTCTGAATATTCTCAATTTTAGGAGCGGTAAGCAGCATTTGGAACTGCAAAGCGTCCAGAGGAAGCCCAAAGAGGCCAAACTAGCCACGGGTTCAAGAATGTTGAGGTCTGCACTGTCCCAGTTCCTAGGACTTCCTTCTACCACGGACAGATACAAAAACAGGGAGGGGGGGACATTCTTGCTTTGAAAGGACATGTTTGCAATGACTTGTCCTCCAGGGTTCTCAGGGACTAAAGTGCACACCCACAAACACATTTAGAATACAAATTACTTGTGTTGTGAAACAAGATGTGTGTTTACACACATAAATTAAATAGAAATATTGATTGGGGGCACTTTCTAAACAGTGTTTTACAAATAAATACACAATAAAAAGACGGTCTGTTCTGAGTTCCAAGTTATCCTGTATCTTTGTAGCACAGTGGAAAGGGCTCAGGAGTTTGAGTCAAGGGAATGAGATTCTAATCTTAGCTCGGTCACTTAGTATTTGGATGATTTTAGGAAAGTCATCTAATCCTTTGGGTCTCAGTTATCTCACTTGTCAAACCAGGAGGTTGGATTCAACAACTTTCAAGGTTCCTGCCAGCTCTAAGCTCCTCGGTGACTGGGAAAGCTTAGCCTCTTACCAAGAATGGGCAATGACTTGAAGCTGAAAATTCCTCATCTCTAAAAGCCAGGAATCTCTGTGGACAGGGGAAAGTATATGGTCCACAGGTGATTGCTTCGAGCAAAATTTCCCTTGGGATTTCCCTGTTGGGGAGCAGAGTAATGGTACTAAATAATAATAACCCTGGGCAAGTCACTTCACCTCAATTGCCTAGCCCTTACCACTCTTCTGCCTTGGAACTGGTCCCCACTATCAAATCTAAGACAGAAGTTATTGTCAGCAGGTGATTGCTTCTAGCAAAATTTTCTTTGGGACTGCCATGTTGTGGAACAGAGTAATTGGTACCAAAAATCCAAGGGACCTCTGTTTTGAATTGGTCAGAACCTCAGATCTGACATGTGTTTAATTGAGCTGGCCCAAACACATATTTAGAGAATCTTGTTCCAGAACTTTCTTTTTTTTTTTTTTAAATAACATCATTTTATTTGGTCATTTCCGAGCATTATTCATTGGGGACAAAGCTCATTTTCTTTCTTTTAATAATGTTTTCAAGGGGTAACAGTGTCAGATCATCTAAAGTCAGGAAGACTTAGTTTAAAATTTGACCTCAGATACTTCCTAGTTGTGTGACCTTGGGCAAGTCACTAAACCTCAATTGCCTAGCCCTTACTACTCTTCTGCCTTGGAATTGATCCCTATTATCAAATCTAAGATAGAAGATATGGATTAAAAAAAATAAAAACAAAGTTTTCTATTGATACTCTTTTCACTGTCACTGTCATTACTCAATGATTCTTTCTTTCACTCCCATCCTCCCTCTAACAAATATTAGTACTATCAAACAAAGCAGATCAACACATTGACCGAGTCCAAAAATATGTACTTTATTTTGATCTGTCATCTGCTGCCTCTTTGCTAACAGTTGGGAGGCATGTTTCACTAATAGTCCTCTGAAATCACCATTGGTCGCTATGTTAATAAGACTTTCCAGAACTTTCCAGATTTCTATGGTTTGCCCTTTGTCCCATCCCACAACCTGCTTCTTTTGGCTAGCTATCAGCTAATAATTGAATAGGATCACAGCTGGAAGGGACCTTAGAAAGGTCATCAAGTCTACCCACTCCCAAACCCTCATTTTATACATGAAGAACTGGGGTCCAAGGAAGCTAAACCAACTGTCTAAGGATTGACTCTTTTTGTATCCCTAGGGCTTAGAGAGTGCCTGGCACATAGTAGGTGTTTGTTAAATGTTTATTTATTGATTGATTGGGCAGGCAATAAATATGATAGACAGTATTTGTACCCAGGTCCTTTGACCCTAGAGTCTGTCTTCTTCAGAGATATGGTACTCTTTTCTCTGTACTCTGATTAAAGTATTCACACTCTACTGCATTAATGATGCATGATAGCTTAATATTAACCCCAGAGGACAAGGGTTTCTTAACCTTTCTTAGTTATGAATCTCTTTAGCAGATTCGTCAACCACTCAGTCAATAAGCATTAATGCATAGCATAATAAATATAAATATATATATATTTATATATATACATACATACATATATATATATATATATATATAAATAATGCATAGCAAAAGCATAATAAAAAATTAGGCACCTACTATGGGATCCCAGCACATCTCCGAATAATGTTAAGTATATAAAATAAAATACATAGAATTGCAAAGGGAACCAATTAAGATATAATATTGAAATGTTAACAAAAAAAGCAAATTCACAGGTTAAGAACCTCTGATCTAAAATTGCACACCTTCGTTTTTAACTGTAGTGTTTTGCAAACATTTAAAGGAATGGCTTCAATGATGGATGTTTTAAGTCTTGGGGCAGGCCAATCGGTGAGATATTTTTGGATAAACGGATCTTTTGTAACAATTGAAATCATATTCTTTTGAGGGTCTTCTATTTTTTTAGGAGCCAACAATAACAATAATAATGGCGTCTAGGTGGCACAGTAGATAGAGAGCTGGCTTTGGCACCAGGAAGACCTAAGTTCAAATCAGGCCTGACTAGCTTACAAGTTGTATGACTCTGGGTAGGTCACTTACCCTTCTCTCCCTCAATTTCCTCATCAGTAAAATGAGCTGAAAAAGAAAATGGCAATTCATTCCAGTACCTCAAGAACACCTCAAATGGAGTCATGAAGAGTTGGACATGACTGAAATGACTAAATAATAATAGTAGTCTGCATTTATATATCATTTAGTGTTTACAAAGCATTTTACAAAGATTATCCCATTTGATCTTTATAACAACCCTTCTCATTTTATAGATAAGGGAACTGAGGCTTAGAGAATGACTTACTTAGGGTTACCTATGAACTTGGGTCTTCTTGACTCTAAGTTTAGTGTTCTCTTCCCTGTGTCACCTGACTGGCTCCACCTGGTTCTGCTTGGGCCTGGTATTCACCTGGATGTCAGAACTGTATACACATACCCTCTCCCTGCCTTTCTTCCCTTCTCTTAGTCATCCCTTCTATTGTTCAGTTTCCACCTGAGGTGAGGGCTTAGCTTCACTTGGGTGCTGTGGTTTGTTGGTGGTCTGGAGCCTGTGGCTAACTTTGTGAGGTTTTGTATGATCTCTGTGGTTACTGTCTCGAAAGTTTTAAGGAATAAGAAGAGAGAATAGTGGAGAAGAGAAAAGAGACAGAGTGGGAAGGGGAGGAGCAGGAAGAAGAGAAAGAGGAAGAGAAGGAAGAGGAAGAAGTGGCTTTTATTATGCAAATAAAGCAAATTTCTTTAGCAGTTGAAGAATTCTTTTGAGGGTTGTTTTCATTTGCGAAATCTCTGGTTTCCTCTACAAACTCATAACTGTCTCAACTTTTCAGGAGCTTCTGTGGGAAAGTCTCCGCTATCAACCCCTGACTGAATGATGGGGCTGAGCTTGGTTTTGAGGGGTGGCCAAAGTGTGTCATCAGTGCCACCTGAAGTTCCTAGGACTGAAAAGAAGAGATGCTTCTACATTGGCGGAGGGTGACTCCCCTACACCTACTCTTTTCAACCTGGAGTCTCCAGCCTCTTTGTCAATCATCAAGTATTTATCTAGGACTTAAAACTCAAGGTCCTATGTGGGGGAATGATTTAAATAGCTCATATTTTCTAGAATGCTTTCTTCACAACCATCCTATGAGTTAGATAACATACTAATTATTTTTTGGTTATGTGGCTTCCCTAGACTGGGAGTTAAGGGATATCTCCCCAAGTCACCATCAAAACTTACTTCTCCAGGAACACATTCCTTCAGGGAGCCCAAGGACTTTTCTCTTTCAACTTTGTTGTGGAGGTATGACTAACACATGCCAAACAAGGAATTATCCCCCAAATAGAGTAAGGGCTGCCATGAAGAAGGAGGATAGCCTTGTTCTGTTTGACCCCAAAAGGCAGAACTAAGACCAAGGGTGGATGGAAGTGAGACGAAATGGAAAAGCCTCCTAGAGACCTCAGCAACCATGCCTGAAATCAGGGTATTTACACTCTTGTTTTCTCCAGCAGAGGATCAAAAAGAAGCTTTCTCCTTTTATATTTTTGCCAAAATGGGCAGATATATAGGTCGATAAATAGATTTAGATACAGAAAAAGAGATATAAATAGATATAGATAAGTAGCGAGCAACTAGGTGGTGCAGGGGATAGAGTGCTAGACTTGGAGTCAGGGAGACTCATCTTCCTGAGTTCAAATCTAATTACGGGATCCTGGGCAAATCATTTAACCCTGCTCGTCTCAGTTTCTCATCTACAGAATGAGTTGGAGAAGGAAATGGAAAACCAATCTAGTATCTTTGTTAAGAAAACCCAAATGGGGTCATAGAGTCAGGGATGTGACTGAAAAATGACTGAACTGAAAATAGACAGGTAGATAGACACAGATAGGTAGGTAGATAAATAGACATAAGTAGGTAGATGGACAAATAGATGTAGATAGGTAGATAAATAGATAAATGTGGAACACTAATGTATTTATTTTTAAAAACTTTCCCTTCCCTCTTAGAATCAACACTGTGCATTGACTCCAAGGCAGAAGAGCTGGCAAGGCTAGGCAATGGGGGTTAAGTGACTTGCCCAATCCACTGAGCCACTTAACTGTCCCCCGAGAGAACACTTATTAAGCATTTTCTTTGATCAGAACTGTGCTAAGACCTGGAGATACAAATACAGGTATCTCATCCACAGTGTTGGGGGTGGGAGGGAGGCTAGGAACGTGGTACCCCTTCTTCCCCATCCCCAGTGATCTGAAAACTCATGTGAAATTTTTGGCCCTCCCTTTGAACCAGAGAATAAGTCTGATTTTTTCCTTTTTCTTTTATGGGGTGTTTATAGTACCTTATGGTAAAATTTGGGTCAAGTATTTGATCACAGGCTACATAGTTTCTAAACTTCTGTGTCATCTGCTGGCCTTTGTGTGTTGTCTGCAACTTCTGCAAAACTCAAAAAAATTCCCATTTTACTTCTTGTGCTGACCAGTGATATGTTGAAACCTGTGTTGGGGAAAGTTGCTCTTTGGAAGGGATGTCTGTCCAAGCAAATGAATCAGTCCCTGCCCTCATGGGACTTACAATCTAATGGGAGGGAGTAGGACAATACATAAAAGGGAGACAAAAATGAAAGGAGAGGAAGGACACTTGTGGAAGTCAAGACTCTTGAGGAGGTGGAAAAATGCAATAATTGGCTGAGGACAATGAGAGTATGGATTGGAATGTTCATTTGTTTATGCAAGAATGGCTAACGAGGAAGGATATGAACCATCTTATCTATGATCACAGTATCATGAGGCCATTTGGGCCTAGATGGATTTGGTCATAGGCCATGCAGTTTCTAAACTTTTTCTGTGTCATCTGCTGGCATCTTTTGGATTTCCAAATTCCCTCATGAAGTTGTAATTGGGGAAATGGGGTGACTCTTTTGGCACATTGAGGTACAATTAAAATTACATTGGCATACAGTAGCCAATTTTAAATTTCCAGGTCAGTGATAGAAGGGTAGTCTTGGATTATCCTCTTCAAGGAGAACCAGAGGACTTAGGTTTGAATTTATGGTTTTTTTCCCTTTGGGATTTTATATGTGAATGTAAATTCAGGTTCTATACGGGAGAGGGGGATAAACTTCTGAAATATATAAGGATTGTTACAAAGGGAAAATTTCTCAATAATGAATATAGCTCTCTATATTCCCACGCATTCACACTCTTAGAAGAAGTATAGCAATTAGGCCTAGATCCATGATTTCCTTGGTTTTGGGAAGTTCCAGGTGAGAAAAACCCTCCTACCAAAGCAGTTCTCTGCAACTTACAGGATCAGATAATTGTCCAGAGAACTGAGAGGAAGTGACTTATCAGTCACAAAGCTAATATGAGTCAGAGATGGGGCTTGAAATGAAGTCTTTCTGCCTTCAAGAAAAGAAAGTGGCTTGATGGAAACACTAGCATGTGATCCAGAAAAGTAATGACACAATCCAATTTGAGTTTGAAAAGAGTATTCTGAGCTCTCACCAGTCTAAAAGACAAAAAAAAAGCAATCAATAAATGATTGAAATCTAGAAAAAGAAAAAGGGAAGAAAGGAGAGATGAAATGCATGACCTTTCTTTTACTCGACACTGCCTCTTGTGCCTCTTTAAAATTCTAAGAAGCAAATGTATACTTATACAAATAGTTAAGATAATAGAAACCACATGAAATGAATTGTGGCAGTCACAGTTTAAGGGGCCCTGTAACAGGTGTTTAGGGAGTGTGTGGTGAACAAACAGTGGAAGGAGGGTCAGTGTTCTGGTTGGAATGATTGAGATCATGCAGTGAGTTGTGGAGTGAGTCAGAAGATAAGAAACAAGAGAGTGTGTCTGAAGTCAGTAAGAGTATGCTCCAGTAGGGATTCTTGGAGGGTTGGGTTTGCCTCCAGGGCAGAAAATTTATTTATTTACTTATATTATTATTATTTTTTTTTGTTAAAACTCTATCCTTAAGGGGCAATTAGGTAGCACAGTGGATAGAATATCAGGGCTAGAGATGGGAGAACCTGGGTTCAAATTTGATCTTAGATCAAATTTAGCTGTGTGATTGTGGTCAGGTCACTTAACCCCAATTGCCTAGCCCTTGTCACTCTTCTGTTTAAGAACTCATATAAGGACAGAATGTAAGAGATGAAAAGGGCTTAAAAAAATCTATCTTTACTAGTATGTTTTTTTTTAAAAATCCCGAGTTCCAAATTCCCTCTTTTGTTCATCTTCCATCCCTTCTCCTCTCCCCGAGATGGTAAGCAATCTGGTATAAATTTTGTATATGATATAATGGTATAAATTTAAGTATACATGTGCAATCATATAAGTCATTTTCCCATATTAGTTATTTTGTAGAATAGATCTTAACCAAAAGATAAAAAGAAGAAAGAAAGTGAAATATAGTAGCTTTTGGTCTGCATTCAGAGACTCCATCAGTTCTTTCTCTGGAAGTGGAGAGCAGTTTTTATTATGAATCTTTGGGATTGTCTTAGATCACCATATTTCTGAGAATAGCTAAATCATTCACACTTGTTCATCAAATAATATTTCTGTTACTATGTATGTGTTCTTCTGGTTCTTCTCACTTCCCCTTGCATCAGTTCATATAAGTCTTTCCAGATGTTTCTGAAATCTTCCTGCCTGTCATTTCTTAGAGCACAGTAGTATTCTATTACAATCACAGACCACAACTTGTTTAGCCATTTCCCAATGGATGGACATGCCCTCAATTTCCAATTCTTTGCAATAGGGTGGACCATTTAGAAGAGGATTAAGATGGTGCTCAGAGCCATGGTGCCACTGGCCTTGCATATAGCAAGCAGGTCCCAGTGTACGCTGAGTGTCTGTGGAAAGGATTCCAGTTCTCAGGACAGTTACCCAAAGAGCCATGTCAGATATGAAATGACTGAATGGCATATTTCTGATCCCTAATAAGAGGCAAAGAGCTTACCCTTGGTGGTAGGAAGAAAGGGAAGGTGTCCAGAGTCAGGGCCAACTCATCACTAGTAATTAATAGACTACAACCACGCAACCACCAAGTTTGTTACTGCATTAGTCGGGGTGAGGGATGTGGAGTATCACAACTGAAAAAACTCATAGATCTTTTGAAGGATTGAAGAAGCCTGTTCAGTGCTTGTAATTCCTACTACACTTGATCTTTTTTTTTTTTGGACATTGTTTTTAGAAGGTCCCAGTTAAAAATGTAAATACCTGGGGGCAACTAGGTGGCTCAGTGCATTGAGAGCCAGGTCTAGAGATGGGAGTTCCTGGGTTCAAATCTGGCCTCAGACACTTTCTAACTGTATGAGCCGGGCATGTCATTTAATTCCTATTGCCTAACTCTTACTACTCTTCTGCCTTGGAATCAACATACAGTATTGATTCTAAGATGGAAAGTTAAGGTTTAAAAAATGGAAATATCTTATTTCAAAAGTGTGACACTTAAAGCTATTATCTCCAATATGTTTTCTCAAATGAATTAATGCTAACTAAGCTAACTCTTCTGTCCCTAGGAGAAACCTGAAATAATAAGCATAGAAGGGCTAAGTTTTGACGGGGATTGAAGTAGGAGGGTGAGTTAGAAGAAGAAGAAAAAAACTAAGCTCTGAGTAACTGATAGGAAGTGGTTGGAAACTACAGGTCAAGGGAACATAATAAAGGCATTAATTGCTTTGGCATAGAGAGGGTGGGAATCTGAAAGAGGAAATGGGAATGATTAGGGCTGTTTGAAGACAAATTTTGCTTACTTAATGAAGAAAACTTGTACACACAAGTCCATGGAACAGTAGAACAAGAAAAGGAACTAGGCAAAGGTTGGTTATTGGAAAGGAGAGGGAGAATGGAAAAGAGCATAGGAATGAGGAAAGAAGTAAGAGAGAAGAAGCAGGTAGCCTGGCTTTGGTGAATATGGAAAAGGAAATTTTGGGGCATTGACCAAAGGTGGGCATGGAGTTAGTGAAAGGGTGAAGCAAGGAAAAGGCAGAATGAGTTTCTTCTGGTACTATGTTGGCAGCATTCCCTCACAGCTCTGATAGAGGAACAGAAACAAATATTTACATAGTTCTTTAGAGTTTGAAGAACTTTAAATGCCTGATCCCATTGTATCTTCCTAATAATCCTATAAAGTGGATGCTATTATCTAAATTTTACAGAACAGGAAACTGAGGTTTACAGAAGCTAAGTTGACTTGCCCAAGGGTTACACACACAGTAAACCTCTGAGGTGAGATTTGAAAACAAGTATTTCTTTTTGCCATTCTGTCCAATATATTATCCATTTATACCTGAATGTTACAGCTAGAAGGGATCTAAGGATGCTTTATTCTAGTCCCCTTATTTTGGAGATGAAGAAATTGAGGCAGAGGGGAAGTGACTAAGTTAAGCTCACACAACAATTTAGTGGTAGAGTCCTTTTGTGATTCTTTTAGAGCACTGAAGAACAAATATTAGGCAATAGTTCTTAACTGAGAGGTCAATGAATTTGTTTTAAAAAATGTTTTGAAAACTATTTTGACATAACTGATTGCCTTGGTATTCCTATGTGTTTCATTTTATAAATTTAATAACAATAATCAAGGATCATAGTCAATAATCATCCACATCCAGAGAGAGAACTCTGAATGCAAATTTAAGTATAATTTTTCTCATCTTTATTGCTTTTAAAAGTATAGTTAATATGGAAATATGTTTTATGTGATTTCACATATATAATCGCTAGCATCTTGCTTGCCTTCTCAATGTGTGTGGGAGGGACTAGAGAAAGGTAGAGAATTTTGAACTCAAAACTTAAAATGAAAAGAATGTTCAAAATAGATAAAATATTAAAATGTAACAAAAGCACTTATATAGCTTAGGGCCAGGAATTGTTCTAAGAGCTTTACAAATATTACTTCATTTCATCCTCACAACAAAAGGAGACAGGTGGTATTGTTATCATTATTTTATAGTTGAGGAAATTGAGGCAAACAGAGCTCAAGTGACTTGACCAGGGTCACACAGCTAGTGAATATTCTCGGTAGAGATTTGAACTTGATGCTTTATCTGAAGTTGTCACATAGCTGTGTTTTAATTTGAGGTGTTCATAGACTTCAATAGACTGCTTATGGGGTCCAGGATACAAAAAGGTAAAAAACAAAAGAAAAATCTTTGCAATAGTGAGGAGTTAAAACACCTCTCTCCATCTCTCTCTCTCTCTCTCTCTCTCTCTCTCTCTCTCTCTCTCTCTCTCTCTCTCTCTCTCTCTCTCTGTTATATACTACAGGCTAAAACTTTGCACCAACATGACAGAGAAAAAGAGAATGAGTAATCTTAGTAAAATGATAGAATAGGAAGAGTACTGGTTTTGGAGGGGATGTGAGTTCAAATCCTACCCCCTATGGGGATCTAAGGCAGTCCCCTTAATCTCTTTGGGCTTTATTTAGTCTTCTTAACTGTAGGAAAAAGGGCTTAATTAGGTGACTTCTAAGGTCCCTTCCTGCTCTTAATCTAAGATCTAAAATAAGTGAATATTTTCTGAACTTCAAATCAATAAACTTTAAAAAGAAAGAAAGAAGGAAAGAAAGGGGCCCTTTTCTTTCACTCTCACTGGGCCCTGCTGATAGAATGACAAGTCACTGACTAAACAACTGTGAGTCATTTCTTCCTGACCCACTCGGTATCACAATCAGACAGCCGTCAAGCCTGAACCCACTGAGGGGATGCTTGGGTCTATCTTTCTGGCCCAGACACCCCTGTATCTACGCTTTGTCCTCTTTGCCTTTGCCCAGGACTGTGTCAGAAAAAGCATAGGGTTGTATGTCTGTAGACCTTAGTTCAAAGCCCTACCTTTCTAATATTTCTCTGTGGGATCTCCCATAAGGACGTTCCCCTACTCAATTAATTCATATATAAAATGAGAGGATTGCAGGAGATGATTTTTAAGGTCCCTCCTAGTTCAAACATTCTAGGTATAATAATGAATTTCATGATGTTAGAGGAACCATGTCTCCTGACTTCACTCAGTTGCAAGCTGTCAGATGGTGACCGTTGGCCCCTTTCAAGTCTATCTTTTTTGTTCCGTTGTTCCGTTGAGGGGCCCAGTTGCATATACTATAGAACACTTTCTAAAGGGGGAATTCGTCTAGAGTTGGAGAAGAATTGAAGCTTCTCTACATGGGCTTGGGAATGACTAAGAGAGCAACCATACTACAGATGACATGCAATAACTGGGACCTATATATATATATATATGCATATATATATATATATATAATGGAAATATAGCATATATAAAATATATAAACTATATATAAATATAAAATATATAAATATATTAAAATATATACATATATGCCCTTTGTCTGTATTCCTAGGCCATCAAAAAACCTTGAGAAATCACCCAGTTTACCTCTGATCTATATTTCACAGAACTATTTCCCAAACCAAGGGGAGAGTCATGCTTCCATTTAAACCAAGAATTATTTTTTTTTAAAGCATACATACCTATTTATCAGAACAAATAGTAAGCTCAATAAATGAGTTCTCTGGGACTGAGAGATTTTAACTCAACTGAGAGAGTGACAGATCTCACCTAAGGGGAAATTGACACAATACCTGGTACATAGCAAGTGTTTATTAAATGTTTATTATGTTTTTAATTTAAAAAACAACTTACCTTCTGTCTTAGAATCCATTGGTTCCAAGGCAGAAGAGTGGGGCAAGGGCTGGGCAATGGGAGTTAAGTGACTAGCCCAGGGTCACACAGGTAGGAAGTGTTTTGAGGCCAGATTTGAATGAAGGATCCCCTGGCTCTAGGTCTGGCTCTCTATTGACTGAGCCACCAGGCTGTCCCTTAATTAATGTTTATTGACTAATTATTGACTAAATTCCTCAAGTCTCTAGTATACTGAGCTGGGGACACTATTCATTGGTGGAAACTGATTATTCAGTGATCCATACCTGTCTACAGAGCAGATATAGTGAGAATTTGAGAGAGAAGAGCCATTCTGATCTTCTGTCTTCCAGGTTCCAGAGAGAGAGAAAGACACATGATTTCAGGTCCTTGAAGAGAGAGAGTTTCAGGAAGGAGCTGACAAGTAGAGAGTGGGTATGTGGATCATATCTCAATTCCCAAATTACTACAGTAAATCAGAGGTTATTAATCTTTGTGTGTGTGTGTGTGTGTGTGTGTGTGTGTGTGTGTGTGTGTGTGTGTGTGTGTGTGTGTATGGGATGCCTCTGGTGCCTGGTGAAGTCTGTGGACACCTTTTGGGATGAAATTTTTAAATGTACAAAATGAAATATGTAGAATACAAAGGAGACTAATTATATTGAAATATATTTTAAAAAAAGTTGAATGACTTTAGATTAAGAAAACTCAGTTGAATCAGATATCCAGAAATCCATCAATATAATTCAAAAAACATTTATCACATGTTTAGCAATGGAAAAGCATTATGCTAGGGGATAAAGTAAAAACAAACAGTTCCTGTCTTGGGGAGATTATATTCTGGGGGAAGGAATGGGAGGAAGAAAGAGGGGTCTTCTAAAACAGTGAAGAAATTCTCAAGATAAGTCAATCTACTGGGAGGGGGGAGGGAAGTGGGGAGGGAGAGAACACAAATCATATAACCATGGAAAAATATAAAAAAAAATAAAAATTATATAAAAAAAGAGCTAGGATCTCATGCCTAGGAGGTTCAGTAAGGTGTTGCTTTTTAGAAATTTATGTAAGCTTTGTTTGTTTGTTTCTATATCCTTCGAACCCTCTGTATCCCAATTAGGTGGTGTAGTGGAACGTGGAGTCTCTGAGTTCAAATTTGGCCTCAGACACACTTTCTAGCTGTGTGACCCTTGGGAAAATTACTTAAACTTTGTTTGACTCAGTTTCCTCATCTGTAAAATAGAGAGAATAACTGCATCTTCCTTGCAGGATTATTGTCAAAATCAAATGAGAGAATATTTGTAAAAAAGTGCTAAGTCAGTGCCTGACACATACTAGGTGCTATTTAAATGCCAGCTATTTTTATTATTTCCCCTGCCTTTTATACTTTCAATGGGATAGGGAACTCCCACTAAAGAATCTCTCTTGGGGATGGCTGTATGGCTCAGTGGATTGAGAACCAGGCCTAGAGACAGGAGGTCCTGGGTTCAAATCTGGTCTCAGACACGTCCTCAGACCCTGGGCGAGTCGCTTTACCCCCATTGCCCAGCCCTTGCCCCACTTTTCTGCCTTGGAACCAATACACAGTATTGATTCGAATATGGAAAGTAAGGGTTTTAAAAAAAAGAATCTCTCTCCACTAGTGCAGATTGGTACCCTTCTGAAATTTATAATCTCAGAGTAACCTGCTACACTGAAAGATGAAGTACTTGTTTAGAGTCATAGAGTATGTTTCTGAGGTCATAGTTGAACTCAAGTCTTCCTGGCTTTGACAGTGTGACTCTCCATATACTATAACACGATGCTTGGTATAAAGTAAGTACTTTATAACTGTATCATATTGTTTCAATATTAAAAAAAAGCCACAGTTTCATCTGTGCAGACATACCCCACCAACACCAGTCACAATCAATCTACAAGCAGTTATAACTGACAATTATTTAAATAGCTACTATGTGCCAGGTACTGAGGATACAAATTTAATAAAGGAAACAACAATTACTAGAAAAGAATGCTTATGACCTGCCATCACTATGTGCAATTGGCTCTTCTCTCTCCAGTGAGTCTGGGGTACTACCCAGACACAAGATGATCACAGGAAGGGATCTCTGGAACAGCCTGGAGTTTTCACTGTAGAAAAAAGACGCTAGAAGACTGATCTTTGTGTTAGAAAGTGAAGGGGCATGAGGAAATAGTTTCTTGCAGTGTGATGTAGTGGAATCAGAGACCCTTAGTTCAAATTTTCATTTTATTCTTTACTGTCTGTGTAAAAAGAAATCACTTCCCCTCTATGAAAGGAAATCACCCCTTTCCTGTGGAGATGATATTAGACAAAGGGATCTGGCTTCCAAGTTTCACCATCAACGAATACCCTGGAACAAAGCATATCCTTTTATTGGGTTGGCCTCAACTGTCCTAGTCAACATTGCATCACCGATGTAGTGGAGACCATTCAAGCCCTCAGGAAGTGGGGCCTCATTCAGGTCTCTGCCCACCAATTGTGGTAATATGAAGAGTTCCAGGAACCTCGAGGAAGGACGGTAAGTGTATATTGACATCCTTCCTTAGCAAAACAAACTGTTTCAGATCAGTCTCAACCACAGGCATAGAAAAAAAGGCCTTTGTGAAATCAATAACCCCATACCACTTGCCTGGAGACTAGGCTACTCGGTTATTGTTGACAAGGTCAGGAACAGGTGTAGAAATAACTTAATTCAGTTCAGGATAATCTATTCTAAGGTGCAATGTACTAGTCACGTTCTTCATCTTCTCCATTTCCTCCTTAGTATTGGAGAGGAAGGAGATTGGACTCGTTCATCATACAAATTCCCAAAGGTAGCTGCCATTATGGTTGCTGTCATCACCCACAGAGGAGATGAAGGAGATTGGAGTACTTCACCATACAAAGAAGTAACTCCTTCATCTCTCCTTCTAAGGAATACATCTTTTAAGTTCTGTCTCCAGACCTGATATTGCTCAATATTATCAGACTGTCTTAGGCAGTTCTAGGGGTGTCATTTTGGGGGAAGCTAGGTGGTGCAGTGGAATCAGGAAGACCTGAGTATAAATTCAGCCTCAGACACTTACTAGCTGGGTGACTCTGGGCAAGCCATTTAATCCTGTTTGCCTGAATTTCCTCAACTGTAAAATGAGCTGGAGAAGGAAATGGTAAGCTACGCCAGTATCTTTGCTTAGAAAACCTCAGATGGGGGTCACAAAGAATTAGCCACCATTGAACTACAACAAAAAATCACTCCCATTTAGTCATACCTTCAATGACTGTAATAATAGCTAATACTTACCTACATATATATATATACATATATATGTATATATAGCTAGTACTTATACACTTGTATTTATACAGTGCTCCAAAATTTGCAAAGCATGGTACATATGTCCCATTATTTGGTTATCTTAATAGCCTTGTAAGGTAGCTGCAATCATAGTTACTGCAATTACCATAGACTCCCCCCAAATCATAATATCCATAATAATATGAAATAATCTTTTTGATTAGCCAGCATAATTGGCACCCAAACAGAGTTACTTCTACCTACTTTCACCTCATGGAAGCCAAGAGGGGTTGAATGACTTGCCCAGCACCTAGTAGGTTCTCAACAAGAATTTATTGTCTTCCTTAACTCATCTTATAGGGCTGCCTTCAGATTCGAATTCCACCTCTGACTTCAAAATTTGTGTGACTTTTGGCAAGCCTTCTGGGCCTCAGTTTATCCATCTGGAAAATGATGAAGTTGGACTAAATGGCCTCTGAGGTATCTTTCAGTTCTAGATTTAGGATCCCATGAGCAATGTCAGAAGCACCTGTGGGCAAGTGGCTTCTGCTTCAAGCACACTTAATATAGGAAAATCCTTAGACTCCTACTGAAGATTGCAGTGAAGTTGCTTCACTTTTCAGAAGGATCATGCTACAAAACAAAACTACAAAACAATCCACCATAGGCCAGGTCTTCCAACACATTTAAAATGTGAATCAACTTACAGAAATGCAATTTCCACACACCTCTGGAGGAACACACCTATTGCATAAAGCTAAGGTGTCCCCAGAATGATTAGCAAAGTTCTCAGAGCAGAATCCAAGAAAACATACAACCCCTTCCAAAAAACCTTTCTCCCTTCCCTCAACTTTCTACAGATCCAACAAATTTGCCCCGTCAACCAAAGTGCCATCCGCTACCCCTTACCAAGCCCTTGTCTCCGTTCAAACCTGATTGATCTTCTGCCTCCGAATTGGGAGGTGGAGGGAGCTGAGGGGGTCGTTGAATGTATTCAGAGTTTCCCCAGCCATATAGTTTTTGGTGAAAACTCAACCCAAAGTGAAATCAATATTACTAGAAAGCCTATTATGTACCAGACACTGTACTAGACTCTGAGGACACAGGTACAAAGGTACAAAGAATGAAACAATATCTTCTATCAAGCAGCTTCTATTCGAATGGAGGTGACACAAAGTACATATAATATGTATATGCAGCATAAATATAAAGGTACTAAACACTAATACATATAAAGTGATTGAATAACAGTGGAGTCAGGAGGGAAGGAATTAGCAGTTGGGGTATTAGGGAAAAGTACGTGACAGGAACTTAAGAAATTAACTCAGGCTTGAATCCAATTCATTTGGTAGAGGGCTCTGGACCAGAGAGAGAGTGGAAGGAAATGTGCTTGACAGCTGGGCAGTCAGGGCCTGATTTCTGCTAGCATGATTCCAAGATAGAGACTAGGAGTGACTGATCAGTAAGCTGGGAAGGGAGAAAGTTTCTGAGCCAAAAGAAGGGAAATGAGTTTCTTCCTTGAGGCTGACATGGGTGCAATCCTTTCCTCTCTATATGTATGCTACAATCTCCCTGGGTCAAGGGAAGGCAGCCCCCTGGGCTTCCCACTAAAGAAGAGATGACATAGGTCTCTTTTCTGAGAAGAATCAACTCCTAGAAAGTAGATTCCGTAATTAGTCAAATTAGACACCCAGGGAAAAGAAAACAAAGGTGGAGTCATGGGGTGGAGTTGGTATTTGTATGTGTTTATGAGAAAAACTAGTCTGAGAAGGACTGAGAATGGGTAGGCAGATGAGAAATCCATCATTGGTACCCTAGCCTTCCGCTTTCTCAACTTTCTATCTCTTCCCTAGCCCAGTACCTTTTGTTCTCTTTCAAAATCTTTTTCAAAGTCTTCTTAGATGAATATGTTTGTCAAGGTGCTACTTCCTCTCTTCCCCCTCTCTGCCTCTCTTTCTTCCTCTCCTCCTTTTCCATTCCTTTTCTCTTTTTCTTGTTATTCTCTCCCCTTTCCTTTCCTTTGCCTTCCCCTCCTTTCTTACCTTTCCTAATTTTTCTTTTTTTTTTCCATTTCTTCATCCCTTCTCTCTTACTTCCCCCCTTTCCCCTCCCTTTCTTTCTTTCCCCTTCTCCTGTTGCTTTGGTCTCAATTGCCCTTCTCTGTCTTTTGTGCCCACTTGAAGATTTCCACTGACAGGGAGATCTTTTTCTTTGACCAAGATGACTTATTAAGGGATGGCGCAATCAAAAAGCATTTATTAAGCACCATGTACACATATACAGGCACTATAGATAAATCTATCAATTTATTGTGTGCCCATCTCTATTGCCCTTCTCCTATTCCACTAACGACTTTTCTTCCTTTTCTTAGAGGCTAGATATTTGGGAGAGGATGGTCCATGGTGTTGATTAAACTTGTTTAGGAGGTTAGTTTTGGAGAATTATTCAGGATATATGAGGACAGTTCTTTGGTTTAGAGGATGGTCAGGGTTGGTTGGGGAGGTGGGCTTGGTAAGATTTAGTTGTTTGGCTAGACAGAATTGATTGGTTGGTTGATGGTGAGAGAACAGGAAGAGAGTTTCTATAGTGCTCTCCCTTTTGCCTTCATCTACTTTTTTTTTTGAGGGAGGGCTTTGGGAGAAAAGAAAATAACAGAATCCATTCTACAAGGCTTTCCTAATGAGGAATCATTAGATTCCTGACTCCAGAGGTGTCTGGGACCCTTGCAAAACCTCTTAGCTTCTCCAGGCCTCGGTTACTCTCTCAGTGTCTCAAAGCTGTTTCCCCACCTTCTTCACAGGGATCCTTTGAAGATGAATGAATATACTTAGAAGAAGAAAAAAAATGCTCAGGGCTCCCTATTACTATACAAATGCAAAGTATTATTAGCAAGAATAACAACAATAACCATAATGCTCCCCAAACATCCTGTCACAGACGTAGGTGGCAGGTATTATTATCCCCACTTTACAGATGGGAAAATAGAAGTTCCAAATCATTAAGGGAATTGCCTAAGGGCATACAGTGAGTCAGTGGTTGAGGCTGCCGGAAACTTCTGGTCCCCTAGTTGTTCGTTACCTTCTTTTTACTACAGAGTATATAAATATTTATATCTATTTTGCCTTCCCCATTAAAATGTTAGGTCTTTTTTGGTCAGGGATTGTTTTTGTTTCACTTTACCCCTATTTGCCTCAGTTTCCTCATCTGTAAAAGGGGGATGATAATGGTACTTACCTCCCAGGAATGTTGTGAGAATAAAATTAAATAATATTTGTAAAACCCTTTGCAAACTTTAAAACATGACATGAACAATGAATAATAATAATAGTTCCTAACTCTTATAACAGTTCCTAACACAGAGTAAGTGCTTTGATACCAGTTGATTGATTGATTGAGCCTTTTCTCTTCTTCCCTCTTTTCACCTATTTCATTCTATGAGATTGAAAATTTAAAAAAACAATAAAGAAAACGAACCAGTTTGAGTTTTAACCCCTTGGAAGGGTTGAGGTCTGAGTGGCTAACAGAGCTGTTTATTTTTCTTATGGCTTCCCATCTCTCAGGCTTGGACCTATGGACTATCATGAAGAAGAGGGAGCATTGAAATTTATCTGAACCCCACCCTATCCAACTCCTCTTTCCCACTCATGAAAGGCAAAATGGGTGATCTCATCTCCCCCAATATTTTGCAGCTAACACTGGGTGATAGTATCTGGGTAAGTGTAACAATAGCTTTCTAGTTTATGCTGCATATTATTAACATGCAGATCTATTAGGAAAGAAGTAATAGTTTTCCTAGAATCACTGATTCTTAGACTTGGAAGAGTCCTCAAAAGTCCTCTGGTCCAATCATTATCTGAAGAGGAAATCCTTTCTTCAGTATCTTGACAAATGCACCCTCCCCTTGAAGATTTCCACTGACAAGGAGATCTTTCCTTACCTTCCATCTTAGAATTAATACTGTATTCCAAGGCAGAAGAGTGGTAAGGGGGTTAAGGAATTGCCCAGTCCACCTGAGATCCTCTGGCTTTCTAGTAACAAACTCTAGCAAACTCTGGCTAGGGCAATGGCCATGGAGAGGGTTCTGAAGTGTCCACTCTGGCACACAAGTCAAAGGTTCACCATCATGGTTATAGAACCATCTTTTAAAAAAAATAGACAAGATGAGATTTTTTTTTTCTGAGGGTGGGAAAAGCACTAGCAACTTGGGAAATCAGGAAAAGTTTTACAAAGTATGTGGCACAATTCTAGAAAGCACTTCTAAACTTTGATCCCAAGTCACTAAGCTATGACCCTTTGACCTAGCAAGGTCTATATCCCAAAGAAATCAAAGAAAGAAGAAAAAGACCCAGCTGTCATATTTATAGTAGTTCTTTTTCTAGTAGCAAAGAAATGGAAATATTTACTGGAGAATGACTGAACAAGTTGTGTTATATGAACTAATGAAATATTATTGTTCTAGAAGACCTGATTAAAGGTTTTAGAGAGATCTGTGAACAGTCTTACATGAACTTAAGCAGAATCAAGTGAGTAGGAGCAGAAGGACAATTTATACAATAACAACAGTTATTTTACAAACAACTTTGAAAAACATAAGAACTCTGATCAATGTGGCAGAATGGACAGATGGGAACAATTTGTTCTTACAGCCATGAAGGCAGCTGAAGCAGGTGCGGGGAACACTTAGAGCTTGATCAGATATGGAAGGTGCCAAGGTCATCCACTGCATCCTGGACCATTGCCAATCATTCTGACTTTTATCTTGCCATTGGGCTTTGATGATTCTAGAAGAAAGAGGGAGGCTGATGACTTTGTGTAACTCTGTCTCACTGAAATCCAATTCATGAACAAGTCAAGACATCACCCTCTTGATATTATTGATTCTCTCCCAAAACAAAAGATGAACAGCAACAACAGTGACAATTCCAGGGATCAATGATGAAACACACTACCCACCTGATTCAAGATGCAGAATATGATCATTTTCAGACATGACCAAAGTGAGAATTTGTTTTGTTTGATTATATATTCATTTTGTTTTCCTTTTAAAAAATTTGACAGGAAGGAAGTATTGAGAGAGGAGGGCTAGGGATGGGGGGGGCAAAAAAGAAAAGATGGTCATCAATGCATTTAAAGTAAAAAAAAAAAGTACAGAAAGAGAACATAAGGAAGGCCATAAGGAATCATAGACAAGTAGAATAGCTTTGAAAGTTAGTGACTGGATTTATTATGTGTAAAAAATACACAATGGAGATTCATCTTTGTGTGCATAATCTAGTTTTTCTGTTCTATTTTGTATAAGGAAATACTTATTTTATTAATTGTTAAATTTAAAAAATTAAAAAATTCAAGGTAGGGACAGCTAGGTGGTTTAGTGGTTAGAGAACCAGGCCTGGAGATGGGAAGTTCTGGGTTCAAATTTGTTCTCAGACACTACCTAGCTGTGTGGCCCAGGGTAAGTTACTTAACCCACTTAACCCAATTACCTAGCCCTTATTGCTCTTCTGTCTTGAAACCAATACTTAGTATTAATACTAAGTAAGGGTTAAACAAAACAAGGGGGGTGGGGGAGGGATACAATGGCCATGATTCTCTTCAGTTTTCTCTTTCTGGCTCAGCACTGTCTTCCTTCCTTCCTTCCTTCCTTCCTTCCTTCCTTCCTTCCTTCCTTCCTTCCTTCCTTCCTTCCTTCCTTCCTTCCTTCCTTCCTTCCTTCCTTCCTTCCTTCCTTCCTTCCTTCCTTCCTTCCTTCCTTCCTTCCTTCCTTCCTTCCTTCCTTCCTTCCTTCCTTCCTTCCTTCCTTCCTTCCTTCCTTCCTTCCTTCCTTCCTTCCTTCCTTCCTTCCTTCCTTCCTTCCTTCCTTCCTTCCTCTTCCTTACCTTCTGACTTAGAATCAATACTGTGTATTGGTTCCAAGGCAGGAGAGCTGTATGGACTAGGCAATGGGGGTTTAGTGACTTCTCCAGGGTCACATAGCTAGGAAGTGTCTGAGGCCAAAGGTCAGATTTGAACCTAGGACCTTCTATCTTTAGGTCTGGCTCTCAGTCCACTGAGCTACCCAGTTGCCCTCTTTCTTAAAATGTGATGGTCAAGGGGGCAGCTAGATGGTTCTATAGATTGAGAGCCAGACCTAAAGATGAGAGTCCTTGGTTCAAATCTGGCCTCAGACACTTCTAAATTTGTGAGCTTGGGCAGGTCACTTAACCCCAACTACCTAGTCCTTACCACTCTTCTGCCTTAGGTTTTTTTTTTTTTTAAATAACCCTTACCTTCTTTCTTAGAATCAATATTCTGTATTGATACAGTCTTACACTGTTCACTCAGATTGAACTTTCATTCCTAGAAGAACCCCCAGTACTTTTTCATGTGGCTTTCTGTATAGCTAACATATTTTCCTGTCTTTTTATGTTTATAGTTCGTTTTCTGAACAAAAATACAACACTTTATACTTCTATTCCATTTCATCTTAATTAGATTCAGGTAATCTTTCTATCCTGACAAGATCATTTTGGAGTTCAATTCTGTCATCTCACATTTTAGCTATTCCTCTTAGTTTTGGCAGATTTAAAAAACATGGCATCCATACCTTCATTCATGTCCCTGACTAAATGTAAATCAGTAGCCTTACACAGATCTCTGGGACACACCATTAAGGATATACTTCTTGGTTGCCATTCATCTATTTGCCATCATTCGTTGGTCATTTGATCAACTCCAAATCCAACCAACTGTACTAATTATTCATCAATCATCTCTTTATCTTATCTTCAAGGATAGTGACTTTATCCAGAGGTTTGCTGAAATTCAACTTTAATAATTCCTTTTTTAAAAAACCTTTACCTTCTGCCTTGAAATCCATACTAAGAACTATAATAATTAAAATTAAATTATGAGGCTTCTAGTAGCAGTTACAAAGCAGAAGGGCAAGAGCTAGGTAACTAGGATTAAGTGACTTGCACAAGGTCATGTAACTAGGAAGGGTCTGAGGCCAGATTTCAACCAAGGATCTCTGGTTTCTAGGCCTAGCTCTCTATCACTAAGCTACCAACGGCTTCTAACTTTTATATTTCTATAACATTCCTCTGATCTCGTTACACCAATTTAACCACCATTACTTCCATTTATAGTTGATATGACTGGTATGGACACATAGCTAGTAAATGGCAAAGCTAGTTTTCCAATTCAAAGTCTGGTACTCCTTTGATCAATCAATTAATCAATAAATGTTTATCAGGTGCCAACCTGTTTATGTACCAACCACAGTTCTAAGCACAAAAAGAGGAGGACAGTATGATCTCTGTCCTCAAGGCGCTTGTGACATGTCAATAAATAGAAATAAAGTAAGTTACATGCCAGATGAATAGGATGAATAGCCAGATGAATAATTATAAAAGGAAAAGCACAGATTAGGGAAGACTTCCTATCGAAGGTGGGATTTTGGTTGGGACTTAAAGGAAACTAGGGAGGTCAGTAATCATAGTGGTAGAGGAAGAGTGTTCCAGGAATGGGTTATATCAGAGAGAATGTACAAAGCTGAGAGATGGAGTGTCTTGTTCATGGAATAGCCAGGAGACCATTGTCCCTGGACCAACGAATACATGTTGGAAAGTAAGGAGTAAGACCAGAAAGGCAGGAGAGTTATGAAGGACCTTGAATGCCAAGTGGAGCATTTTGTATTTGTTCCTGGAAGCAGTTGGAAACCATGGAATTTATTGAGTAGGGGTGGGGGTATCATGATTGGATCTGCACTTTAAGAAAATCTTTAGCGGATGAATGGAGGATGGATTGAAGTGGGGAGAAACTCAAGGTGGGCAGATCCACCAGTAGGCTAATAATAATCTAGGTATGAGGTAATGAGGGTCTGCACTAGAGTGATGACAGTGTCAGAGGAGAGAAGGGGGTGCATTCAAGAGACAGTGAAAAATGGAAATTGACAGGCCTTGGCAACAGCTTAGATATGGGGGTAAAGAGATCGTGAGGCATCCAGGATGACTTTTAGGTTAGCAATCTTAAGGGACTGGGAGGATTGGGTTGCCATCCACAGAATCCACCTCTGTAGGGTACACGTTAGGGAAGGTAGGAAGTGGGGGATGGCTTAGACGGAAAGATACTGAGTTTCATTTTGGACATACAGTATTGAATTTAAGATGTCTGCTGGACCTCCAGTTAGAGGTATCTGAAAGGCAGTGGAAGATGTGAGATTTGTTCAATTAGACTACAATACTACATTGGTAGGAGAAAGTAGACTGATGGATTCAGGAGAAAGTTAACACTCTCTAGGGTGTCCCTAGAGTTTTAGTGCAGCTCAAGTAGTAATAACCTTAAAATTGGAGGCACCCTGTATTTATTGGGACAAGTGATTCAGTGGGTAGATTATTTGCATTTCCCCCCTTTCCTCTTTCTCTTTCCATTGACAGTTTCTGGTTTTTCCCTTTAATATGTCTTTGAATTCAAATCTCTGGTGGTCGTCCAGGGATATGACTTCATCCTGTGGGTTTCACACCTTCACAAATGCACCATAAAATTGAGAGAAAGGGGACATTTTGATCATAACATGGCTTAGTATCAAATTGAATAATGTGGGGAAGAGTAAGGGAATGGGTGGGAAGGATGTGGGTTCCCTTCACTATTTTAGCAGAGCAGGATCATCCTTTGGTGATAAAACAAAACTGGACTCTCTACCCTAATTGCTAGCATATGGCAGAGGGATTCAACTTTTTCTGCTTGATTGCAAAGGGCAGAACTAGAACAATAATGAGAGTTGCGAAGAGACAGATTAAGTTAAATCTTGATGTAGGGGTGGGGAAAACAACAAACCACTTCCTAACAGTCAGAGCTATCCAAAAGTGGACTGCTTGCCTTGGGAGGTGGTGTTTCCCTCTTCAGTGGAAGTCTTTATATAGAGACTGAATGGTCAGTTGTTGGTAGAAATGCAACTAGGGTGAGGTGCTTAGGGTTTTTCCCCAAGATGGCAATTGAGATGAGGTTGTGGTTCTTTTCTCTGCTTTCGCCATGGCCCAAAATTGGCTTTATATACCATGACATACCTACTCCCTCTCTTGGCCCTGGGATACCACCCCTAAGGTTGTGTTGCATTGCTACCCCTCAAGGTTGGGCTATGTTAGAGAGCAAACCTCCCCCTGTGTCCGCCCCATCCCACTCTTTTTGCAGTGTAATCATACCTGTTGGCTACAACAATTCTGTTTGTTGGGTTGTAGAAGGGATCCCTTTCTAGGGATAACCTATTAGATGTCTTTCCTACTCTACAATTCTGGAAAGTGATACCAAGTGGTTAGTTAGGCAGTGAATGACTCAGGGAGGGAGTTTGGGGGGAGAAGAAGAAAGTGGGAAGTGATGCTGAGAGCCAGTGGGTGTCAAGAAAAGAAAAAAGAGACCCACAGCTCACATGCATACGTACATCCCGCCTCGTCTCCCAGTTCTCTATTAAAAATGCTTTTCAACCAAAAAGATGACAACAATCATGGCTAGAAAACAAATAAGAAAGCCCCTTGGATTTTTAAGTGAATTCATGTTTTCCAGGTCCAGGGAACTAATAGAATTGGTAGGTGTGATGGCTGAACCTAGAGTCTTGGAGAGCTCAGAGGGTGACAGAAAACTGGTTCTAAGCAAATGTTGTCTCCATTTTCTAAAGGGTGGCTTCAGAAAGTTAAAGATTTGTCTCTTTGTATGCATGCATTGATGTCATCCTAGCCCCTGAGGCCAGATGGTACAACTGCTTTCTTTTAACAGATAAGGAAACTGAGGCCCAGAGAGATTAAAGTGAATTTTTCAAGGTAACAAAGGTAATAAGCAGAAGACCTTTGGATCTGAACCTAAGCTCTTTTGATTTTACATCCATTATATGCTGAACTGCTGCTATTACAGGAAGACTTATTCTAATCTAGTCAAGATCCAATGAGCATTTATTTAATGTCTTTTATGTTCAAGGCACCGGGGGCACAATATTTCATTCTCATAAAATGAAAAGCAGTTTATGTTCTTATCTAATGGAATATGTAATATTATATATATATGAACATGTTTATGTAAAATATAACATGTCAATATAATTAGATGTAGGGTATCATATATCCTATGTATGATAATTTGAAGATCCAGGTGGCTTGGAGGGGACTGGGTTGTCAAGTTTTCTCCAATACCTGGAGGTGCAGAATCTTTGGCCTTCTAGCTGATCTAGTCTCCACATCTGGTAAACATTCATACTCACATGCACTCATGCACTCATGCACGCACGCATGCACATATGCACCAAGAATTACCAGGACTGTTGATGGATCGTATAATTTTTGTGGAGTATTTAAAATTACAATGCGGAAGGGGACACTAACAACTAAAGGGATCAGGAAAGGCTTTCTGCAATAATTGGCACCGTGTAAGAAGCTAGAGATTCTAAAGTAAGGAGAGTTTACTCTAGACATGGGGAACAGTATGAGCAAAGGTACAGAAGCTGGAAGTGATACACCTTTTGTGATCTTGGACTTTCCTTTTTCTCTTGAATGTTACCAGTGTTTGTCCTTATGATTAAATCTAATCATAAGAACTTCAAAGTTGTTCTCAATGATTACTGATATTTAAAATTCCCAACATACTTAATGTATGTTGTTATTATTATTATTAATTTAAAAATTACTTCTACTTATTTCATGAAATATTTCCCAATTACATGTAAAATATTTTAACAATACTTTTTAAAAATGTTGAGTTCCAAATTCTCTCCCTTCCTCCTAGAGAAGGCATTTGATTTTGATTATATATGTATATATATAATTTTCTATGATATACTTCAACCCACCACAACCTTGTCAGATATACAAATACGGGTACACATATATCATGGAGACAGAGCACAACATACACATATAAGATAGGGATATACACATATGCACATGAATGTGCATGCATGCACACACATATGACACGGTGGATAGAGCACTCAGACTAGAGTCAGAAAGATTCATCTCCGTGAGTTCAAATCTGGCCTTAGACATTTATTAGCTAAGTGACCTTGGGTAAGTCACTTAACCCTATTTGTCTCAATTTCCTTATCTGTAAAATGAGTTGGAGAAGGAAATGGCAAAGCACTCCAGTAACTTGGCCAAGAAAACCTCAAATGGAGTCAGAAAGTGCCAGATATGACTGAAAAATGACTGAATAGTAAAACCAATTTATACCTAATACAATCTGAATATTAGGATTGCATTAAGCCTCTGGATTGAGGAAGGTAACATTCTGCCCTGGACAGACCATGGAGTATCATTCTCAGCTATGGGTTTCCCCTTTTGGGGTACACTAACAAATGAGAGTTATGTAAAAGGGAAAGAGTCTGAAATCTGTAAAATAATATGAAATGGTTGAAAAAACGACATTGTTAAACTGCAAGAAAGAACTAGGGAAAGGGGCCCCTTGAAACATATTGAAATATATTCAAAGATTTGAAGGACTCTTATGAGGAAGAGAGATTGATCTGCGTCTGTCTAGCTCCAATGGGCAGAAATAGGATCTTGGTTAACTGGAAATTATAGGGAGATAGATTTTATCATAATGTAAGGATGAACATTGTGACAGCTAGAACTTTTAAAAAAATGGAATGAAATTTATGAAAATGTATTTAGAAAGGGCTTATTATGGGTAGGGATTATGCTAAACACTAGAGATGTCATTCAGTCATTTCAATCACATCCAATTCTTCATGACCCAACTTGAGATTTTCTTGGCAAAAGTATTGGAGTGGTTAGTCTCTCTCTAGCTATTTTACAGATTTCCTTCTCTAGCTCATTTTACAGGTGGGGAACTGAGGCAAAGAGTGTTAAGTGGCTTGTCCAGAGTCACACAGCTAGGAAGTGTCTGAGGCCAGATTTGAACTTGAGTTTTCTTGACTCCAAGCCTCACTCTCTATCCACTAAGCCACCTAAAAATCCAAAAGAAAGACAGCCTCTGCCTTCAGGAAACATATTCTAATAGGAAGAAAAACATACAGGAACTGCGGACTAGAAAGGAGTGTTTTGACTTGGAAATGGGGAGCTTGGACATCATAATGTTGGTATTTTGTGGCAAGCCAGGTGTCTAGATGTCCAATCTCCAATCCTTCAAAGTGGTTTAGTTATTAATCATAAAGACCTGAGTGCAATTTGGCCTTGGACACTTACCAGCTGTATGAGCCCAGGCAAGTCACTCAACCTCTGTTTGCCTTAGTTTCTTCAACTGTAAAATGGGACTAATAATAGCACCAACCTCGAAGAGTTATTGTGAAGATGAAATAACATAATATTTGTAAAAGTGCTTAATGCTGTGTCTGGCACACAGTACGTGCTATATAAATAATACTTATTCCCTTCCTCCTTCATTGATGAACAAAGAAGATGATTAAAAGGAGCTTGGCCAGTTCTGAAAGGGGAAATGTAGCCATTCCAACAATGCCACTGGAATCCAGGACTTCGGTTTCCCTGTCACAAGGTGGGGGGGGGGGGGGGGCGACATATAGTTTCCCCTTAGAAGCAGAAAGACCTTTGTCTCAGGGGCCCATTGTTTTAGGTCTTGTGACAGTGAATCAACTCAAACAGGGTAGAAAGAGATAAAACAGGTCCTGAGGAAAATTGGAGAGCTGTTACAACATCCTTTCCCCTTTAATTTGGTTGTTTGCTCCTTCTCTCCAAATGTTTTATCATCAGCACATTGAATAGGTTAGACTGGGTGATATCCCCTTTTAGGTGTGACTCTCGAGGATTCCAAGCTTACACAGATGATCTCTCGGGATCCTTTAAACTCTGAAATTCTAGGATTCCAGATGGGGTTACAGTTTGCTGATTTCTAAATCAAAAGAGAAGGCAGATTGGGTCAGATCCACGTGGCTTTGTGGGGAGAACCTTCAGCCTTCTAAATTGATCCAGCCACACACACAGACACACAGACACAGATATAGACACAGAAACATAAACACACAGACACCCCGCCCCCCCCCCCCCCCAGGAATTGCCACGCCTGGTGATGGATTGAATAATTTTTTGGGGGAAGATTAAACATTATATTTATTAGTTCTAGGGTGGGTTTTAGAAACTACTATGACATTTCTCTTTGGTTTGTCAATTTGCATATTTGGATGGAGGAGAGTTTGGAAAGCCCCAATGACATCTGGCTCTCAGTGGCTCCTTGATTGCACAAGGGCTAATTTAGATTTCAGATGATGTAATAAATTAATTTCTTCAAATTCTGCTCTGTTGGGGAAAGTAGAGGTAGGCATGAGGAGAGGGGAGAAAGACAATCTCATTACTGTATAGTCCATATGATAAACATTTAATCATCAGGTGATAAGTCCCTACTGTGTGTTAGGCACTGGGCGGAGGGCTGGGAATACAAATGCAAACAGAAAGAAACACAGTTCCTGCCCTCATAAAACTTACATTCTAATGAGGTAAGATAAGATCTACAAGGGAATTGTTCCACTCCAACCATCCTTCATTCTCCTGGGGAATTTTTGAGAGCCAGAAGCATAGGCTGAAGGGAAAGAAATATGTCTCCCTAGGAGGAGCTCACTAATGGGAGAGCCTTTGATACTTCATTGGATTCATTAGTGGAAGGTGGCGAGTGTCACTGCCTCTGCTGGTTTAGGTTTTTTGTCCTATCCTGTTCTTGTCTGCATCCTTCCATAAGGGTCTATCCAATACCCATCGACCTTTGAGTGGAAAAGTCATTTAACTTTTGCCTCATTTCCTTCAACTATAAATCACGATACTGCCTCCCAGGATTGTTGTGATGAACAAATTAGTCAATATTTATAGTTTAGCACATAGTTGATACTTAATAAGTATCTGTTTTTTTTCCCCTTCCTTTTTTGGGTAAGTCACTTTAACTCCTGGGCTTTAGATATGAAGATGCCGATCTGGATCAGGGGTCAGCAAACCATGATCCTAAAGCCAAATCTAGCCCAGTGACCTCTTTTTGTATAGCCCCTGAGCTAAGGAGGGCTTTTACATTTTAAAATACAGTCAAACTTTACATAGATGCTGTGCTTGTTCAATCATTTCAGTGGTACTATTTGTCATTTTCTTATCAAAGATCCTGGAGTGGTTTGCCATTTCTTCTCCAGATCGTTTTGCAGATGAGGAAACTGAGGCAAAGAGGGTGAAGTGACTTGCCCAGGGTCACACAGCTCATGTCTGAGGCCAAATTTGAAGCCCCAGGCATGCCTATCTGACACCTAGGTGCCCCTATCTAAAATTGAAGATTGCTTCCAGCTCAAAATCTATGACCCTCTGATCCTAGTCCAGCACTCGGACGTCCACCCTTATCCATTGTCTTCTCCCATGTCTGAGCCATGTCCTCTTCCAGTCACCCAACCTTGTTAACACTTCTTTTGCTACTTATCACCTGCAAGTAAAATAGGCAGCCTGCTAATTTAGCCACTGATCATAGAAACAATTTGAATTTTTGCTTATTTGTTCATCAACTGTATAGTCTCTAGACCCTGGGGACCTTGAAAAAGAGCATGTACATACTGGGACTCCAGAGAGCCCATGTTTCCTGAAGGAGAGGGAGGTGGTGTTGTGACCAAATGGGAAGAGTACTGGACCCAGGCCGGCAGGCCTGGGTTGGGGACCTGTTTCTTTCTTTCTTTTTTTTTTTTTGAGAATAAAATATGCTTTAATCTGAACTATGAATCCATCAATCCTGCATGCATCTGATCTTAATTCAGTCTTGTAACTTATGCTTATGACCATCCTTGAGCTGGGGACCTGTTTCTATCTCTAACTTGTTGCATGAGCATAGACAAATTTAATTTGCTCTGGATGATCTCCCTGAATAAAATACTTTGGACTTGGGGAGGCCCAAGGTCCCTTCCAGCTCTAATATTCTATTAATGTTCTCCTGTGGAGCAATAGGGCTTGAATAGCATATCTCATCTCTTCTCATCAGTTGTTTGTCCTTTGCCTTTTTTTGTTTGTTTTTAAACCCTTACCTTCTGTGTTAGAATCAATAGTATTGGTTCCAAGGAAGAGGAGTGGTAAGGGCTGGGCAATGAGGGGGAGGAAGGGGAAGTCAAGTGACTTGCCCAGGGTCACACTGCGAGGAAGTGTCTGAAGCCAGATTTGAGTCCAGGTCCTCTTGACTCCAGACCTAGCTCTCTATCCCCTGAGCCCATCCTTCATTTTTGAAGAGAACCAATGACATCATGAGGGTGATGCCTTGACTTGCACATGATTTGAAGTGAGGCAGAATTGCACTGTGCCTCACTTTCTCTTCCAGAGTCATTGAAGTCTAGTGACATCCTGACAAAAGTCAGGATGACTGATGATTCAGATGACCTTGGCATCTTTGGCATCTGACCAAGCTCTAAGTGTGCCACAGTGCCTGCTTCAGTTGCTTTCATGGCTCTTGGGACAAATTATTCTAATATTAAGTTTCACATGCTTTGGTTAGGTATCTCCCTAACTCACTCCTGGAGTTGAGGACTACTGGTTACTCTCAACCTGGTTTAGACTCTCCTGAAGTAGTTTTGCTGGCGTGTGGCTGCTGCACATCCAAGAGCTTCTTGGAGCCACTGGTGAGAGCTGGGTGGCAGGTGAATGCCAGAGAAGCAAAGTAGCCCTGGAAAGGACTCAGCGAGTCCTTATTCTAGTACTATCCTAGTACAGTGTACTAGTACTCTACTATAGAGCTTCTAGTCCTTCCAGAACAGTCTGTGCTCCCATCCTATAATGCTGAACTCCACACTTAAGCTGCAACATGAAAGACTTAGGTTTAGATACAGAGAGGATTTTCTTGTATCAGTGAATGTGGCTTCCTGAGGAAATCTGTGGGATATTCTTCTTTGAAGGCCATTAAAAATAAGATAAATTCTCATCTGTGAGGGGGTGGAGTAGTTCAAATCCTTTCTGAAGAAACATGTGGTCTTTCAACACCCCTTTTGGATTAATAGCCCTTTGAGATCTAGATTTTAAGCCTTTGGATTTATTTATAGATTATAGGATTTTTGAGTTGGAAGGAGTCTCATTCAAGTCTCCCATTCTACAGAGAAGGAAATTGAGGCTAAATAAATTAGGATCCCAGATCTAGGACTGGAAGTGATGTTAGAGGTCATTTAGTTCCACTCACTTTACAGATGAGGCTAGAAGAGACCTAGTGTCTAAGGAAGGACTCGAACCTAGGTCCTCTGACTTTGGAGCTAGTGCTTTTTCGATTGTACTTCAGCATTGTATAGGCTTCTTGAATTCAATCCCATTTAAGCTTGGTGCTTTTTCCACTACATGCCACACTGATAATTCACTTTGAAAATAGATGGATGGGGCTTGTTGGGAAGGACTCTAGATTTGGCGTGGGAAGATTTGGGCTCAAACCTCAGCTCTGTTATTACCTGTCACTTTCTCTCTCTGGGCCTCAGTTTCCACATCTGTAAAATGAGGGCATTACCCTGGGTTGCCTCTTAGGGCCCTTCCAGTTTTCAACCCCAGAAGATTGGTCTTCCTCCTTAGCTCATCCCCCTTACAGGACTGCTCGGCCTGGGGGCCTTCTTGCCCTTTTTCCATCTTCTGGAGCCACAGCCCAACTACTGGAGGTCAAAACAAATCAGAAAATAGCAACTTGGTGAAAACACAAAGGTCCAGCTCAGTTACCCCCAACAATCTCCACCCTCCACATGGAGCAACTTTCCCCCCCAGAATTTTTGTCTACTCCGCACATTTCACTTCTATAGGAGGAATTAACAGCTGTGATCTTTCCTCATCGAAGTTGCAAAGAAGTGATGCTAAACTCTCCCCCGTTTCCTAATTTCTCCAGTTCCTCTTTCAAACTCATGTCTTTCCGAACCAAGTTCCCGTGGCTCCGTGGAAATGAATTGAAGTGGAGAGTGACTAAGAGGGGAAGCCCCAGTGTGAGGATCTTTATGCTCCCAGATTGCATAAGGGCTATTTTGGAGATGATTGCAGACAATGTGATGAATCATTGCAAACACACATGGCTTTGGCGGAGGTCACTCCTTCCCAAATGCTGATCTTGAAAGTTGAGCGTTCTGAGATCTCCGAATGATTAAGCTCGGGGGCTGAGGCCATGTGGGTGGAAGTCAAAACTCGAAAAAATTACACATTTCCAAAGTATTTGGGGGAAGGATGGAGCTCAGGGGAGGGGGAGGAGGGTCCCCAAATCATTGGTTTCCTTAGTGACTCAAAACACGTTATAGCACCGCCTTCATCCTCCTCCCACCTGAGCCCCCTTTTAGACAGCTAGCAAAAACCTGCTGCTATCCAATCGGAGGCAAGCTTAACCTTCACCAATGAGAAAAACAAGCCCCGCCAAAACACCACCGCCACCACCACCACCAACAAAAAATAACCCACTTGATGATTCACACTAGCAATACTACTAATAAGGGGTCCAAAGACTGAGAAGGTTGGGAGAAAGTTGTTTCTGTATAAAGGAGGTGTGGCCTTAAAGGAGAGTCTGTAACTGCCTTGATGGCATAATTTCTGGGACCCCAGGAAGGTCCCCTTGCACCTCCCAAATGTCTTGGCAGCATCATCCACCATGATGGATATTCCTTTACACAGACTTTCCATGAACAGTTAGAGATATGGCCAAGTTATCTGAAATTTGCCAAGCCTTGTTGATTCTACTTCCACAATATCTCTTGCATCTGACCCAATCTTTCCACCCACATGGCCACCACCCCACTGTAGGCCATTATTGCTTCTCTCTCAGACTATTAAGATAACCTCCTAATTGGTCTCCTTGAATCTTGTCTTTCTTCTTTCTGATCAGTCTTCACAGAGTTGCCAAAATAATCTTCTAAAGCATCTCTTTAGGAATGTCTGAATCTTTGAGGAATCTCTTAAAAAATTCAGAGGAGATAAGAGAAGGGAGACTAGAGAGAAGTGCAGACAATCAGGACAGCTTTGAAAAGCTACAGTTTGAACACATGCATTTTAAAAGGAAAATAAAGCAAATAAAGCAAATATACTGGAGATCTCTGCAGTTTCATATGGGGCCCCCTTTTTTCTTTTTCCACTATGCAAATGGAAACGTTTATTTTGGTTGGTGTTTGTTAAAATCAGAACAAAAATAATTTAAAAAGGAATGTATGAATCTGACTTCTCTCCAGTGCCTGACAAGTTCAGAAATTTCCAGTGGCTCCCTCTTGCATCTGGGATAAAAATTCAGACAGACTCTTCATACTGGCATTTTTAAACCCTTCACAATGTGGCTCTAGTTGGCCTTTCCAGATGGATTTGACATTGTTCTTCTGCACCCACTCTACATTTCTGTTCTCTGAGCCTGGCATCCCATCTTCTGCCCCTGTGCCACACTTTTCTTAAGGCTGGGATATACTTTCTTCTCACTAGTACCATTTAGACTGCCTGGATTTCCTTAAGGCTCAGCTCACGTGACACTTTCTCCATGAAGGAGGGAACAAACATTTATTGAATGCCTATTGGATGCTAAGCACCTACTTTGTGCCATGTACTGAACTAAACACTTTACAGTTATGATTTCTTTTGATCCTCACCACTGACCTGGGAGGTTAGTTGCTATTATGACTCCCTTTTCACAGTTGAGGAAACATTAAGGCAGAGGATAAGTGACTTGCCCAGTGATCACTTGGCTAATAAGTGTCTGAGGTGAGATTTGAACTCAGGTCTTTCTGATTCCAGGTCCAGTGCTCTATCCAATATACCACTTAGACGCTTTCCCTGATTCCCTAGTTAACCCTTTCCTCCCATTAATTAGCTTATATTTAATTATTTGTGTCCATGTTGTATTCCACTGTAGAATGAAAGTTCTATTTTTTTTTTCATTCTGTTCCATTCTAACTAATTTCTACACATTCTGCTCAAAGCACTCAGTTACCAACAGGTCCCAATGAACATTTCCATCATGGAATTTCTGGGAATAAAAATGCTAATAGATAGGAATGCTAATTGATGATTAGGGAAGGTAAGTTAGCTTAATTGCTCAGATGTAGTGGAAAGCATGCTTGACTTGGAATCAGAAAACCTGGATTCATTTCCTTTCTCTGATCATAGATAAGTCACCAAGCCTGTTTAAGCCTCAGTTTGATCATCTGGAAAATGGAGAGAATAATTGTCCTTTCCTCATAGAACTATTATGAAATCATGTCTAGGAAAGAACTTTGAAATGATCATTTTATATAAATATAGACTAATATATTTTTCAATCCTTGCCTTCTGTCTTAGAATCAGTACTAAATATTAGTTTCAAGGCAGAAGAGTAGTAAGGGCTAGGCAATAGGGATTAAGTGACTTGCCCAGGGTCTCACATCTAGAAAGTATCTTCTGGGTCCAGACTTGAACCCAAGACCTCTCAGTCTCCAGGCCTGGCATTCTATCCACTCAGCCACCCACCTGCCCCTAGAATAGTATGGTTGCCTGTCTATTTTGCATACCCTGAATGTGATGATTATATTTGCAGGGCAGACCTAAAAATAGATGAGAAATCCTTTTAGATATCTTTAACACTTGTAGATTTGTTGATATTGTTTAATAAAATGAGCAGGTCAGAGTGTGGCAGGAATACTCTCTCTTAATATCATAATCATTATGCCTTATTGTTGACTCATATCATGCTTATGGTCCACTAAGACATCTAGATTGTTTTCAGATAAAACATTGTTCATCTGTTTCTCTCCCCATCCTGAAGGATGTGGAGGTAGAATCAATATGACTTGCCCATTGACATGATTTTGGATTCTGACCATTGTCCCACATATTACCTTTCCTTCTCAGATTCCTGTTACTCATAGGTTTTCCCAAACTTAACCACCCAAACTGGTGATAAAAATGGTGGGCCCCATACCCAAAGGCAACGTCTTCCCAGGGCTGTGTTTATCAAGTGCTTTTGGGGACTGACTGGTTAAGGGCCACCAAGGGAGGCGCCATGTTAGGTGAGCTTGGGGCTACCACTCCCCCACTGGGGAGACCTCTCAGTCAGTCAAGTCCAAGGCAGGTTGGCTTCATGTTGAATTAACAACTGGCTCTGCTCAGTGAGAAATCACTGGGGCTGAAAATGAAGAGCTCTTTGAGAAACACGTCCTGACAGCCGCCATGAAGCAATGAGACAGGATGGGGCACGACCATCTGAGGATTCGTTTATGTCTTTTGCAGGCTTCCAGGCCCAGTGAATGAAGCAAGCCGCTCTCCCCACACCTGGCGAGCACATGGCAGTTGCGCAATCACCCAAGGCCCAGTTTCTCATTGTGTTTATGGTTTTCTTTTGAAAAATATTTTTTAAGCACAAATGCACTGTGATGTTTCTGAAACCAAATTCATGGCAGGCAGATGTAACAGAAGCCACAGGAAGAGGGAGGAGAAGGCAGTCCCAGTTCTTTTCCTGCTCATTTTCAAGTGACTTAGAGAGTGCTTGTTAAAATTGCCCGTTATAGAGTGCCAGAGCTGGAAGGATCCTAGGGATCATCTGAGGGGAATAGCCTCTTTTACAGAGGCAGAAACTGAGGAGAAAAGGGTTTAAATGGACTGGCTTGTCTGTGATTCTGCTGCTAGTCACTGACAAAGGTGACACTGGAATCTTGGCTGTAAATGTAACCTTTAAGGTTTTCAAAGTATTTAATGTGTATTATCTCACTGAATCCTCAGAGCAACCCTGTGGGAAAGGTTCTATTATTATCCTCAATTTACCGATAAGGAAACTGAGTCAAACAGAGATTAAGTGACTTTCCTAGGGTCACTCAACTAGTAATTGTGGGAATCAGGATTCAGATTCTCCTGACTCCCAATCTAAAGCTTCATCAATTTGATACCATACTGCCTTAATTGCTCTGGATCTCAGTTTTCTTATCTGTTAAATGAGGAATTTGCACTAGATGATCTTCAAAGTCCCTTCCAAGAGGTTTTAGATTCAGTGAGATAAGATGGGATAGATTTTGGGAATAAACAAACTATTTTTAGTTTTGGGTTAGATTTTAAAAGAGGTAGAAGATTTAAAAGATCAAAATATTTCCAGATCCTATCTCCCTCCCTCCTTCCCTTCCATCCCTTCCCTTCTTCCTTCCTTTCTTACCTTGCTCCCTTTTCCCTCTCTTCCCTCCCTCCTTCCTTTCTTCCCTCTCTCCTTGCCTCCCTGCCTCCCTCCCTCCTCTCTCCTTCCCTCCTTCCTTTCTTACCTCCCTCTCTTTTCCCTTTCTTCTCTCCCTTCCTTTCTCTCTTCCCTCCCTCCTTCCTTTCTTCCCTCTCTCCTTGCCTCCCTGCCTCCCTCCCTCCTCTCTCCTCTCTCCTTCCCTCCTTCCTTTCTTTCTTCCCTCCATCCCTCTTGCCTTCCCTCCTTCTTTTCTTTCTTCCCTCCCTCCTTCCTTCCTTCCCCCAGGACTTATTTGTTCACCTTTTGGACATGTTTTGTCTATGACACATAGTGTGTACCTTGCCAGCAACTGTCCAGAAAAAGCTTCCTTGTTTTTCTGGCTTCTGCCATCACACCAGATCTCTGGCTCAAAAGTGTGAGCCCAACAGGGGCCAGGTACTGATGCCCTGCAGTGCTTACTTCCTGTGGAATACTCTGAAGGCAAGAACAATTAGTTAAAAGGGTGGCACGTTCCTGTAGTCCAGCATTTTGACATGAGCTCAAAAGGTGTGATTTTCTTAGGTCTAAATAAACATTCCTCCCCTCTAGTTCTGTTTCTAAATATCAGTTCCCCTCTCCCTACCCCATCCCCAAATACACTTCCTATGGTTGCAGCAGACCCCAGGCTGGCCTTCTTTTGAGGGCCTGTCCTTTGGCTAAAGAGGGCATCAGAATAGGCTAGGGAGGAGAGATTTCAATCCAATCCAATTCAATCTAAATTCAAATCACATTTATTAAGCGCCAACTTTAAGACATTACTAGACACTTGGCACACAAAGAAAAGAAGTATAAAACAAATGGAAAAGAGTGTCTTCAAAAAGTTTAAATCCTTCTGGGAATGGGGTAGGGGGTTAACCTAACCAAAAAAGCACATATCAGATAATTTGTGGAGGAGAAAAGACCTTTTCAAGTCTTGTCCAGAACAGGAGATGAGACCAGTTCTCCTGTTCTTCCATTGGCAGTCATGCGCTTCAGAAAAACATAAAATATGTCATGCTTGGGTGGAAGCCATCTCCCACCTGGCTCAGCGAGCTCACCACACTGACCCAAGCACCAGGGGACTTTCTGAGAGAGAGCTGCATTGTGGGTTTTCCATGAATGTTTGTTGGACTGAATTGAACCACCTAACACAGTCCCCCTCTGCTCTAGCCACTCCTCAAGGAATAGGAAGATGCCCTCCGTAGACTTGGCTTCTCTCCATAGCTCACTGTTAACCTGACCCCTGGTGAAACAGAATTGGGCTGATGATCTGGTTTTTGTGTTATTGTTGTTGGGTAATTTTAGGAAGCAGCCCAGCAAAGATTACCCAATAGCTGAGACAGGCATTCTAGATCACGCTTCGTGGGGCCTGTTTACAACATTTTGCTGGAGTAGGTATCGGGCATGATAGTACCTTATTTTTATTTTGGGGACCAGGATAAACCTGGAGAGATCATGTAAAATTAGCCCAGTAGCTTGGGAGAAACCGTTGTAATTTGCTGCTCTCATAGCTGTTGGAGCTGGAAAAGATCTACCACACCAGAAGGAGCAGAGGTCCAGGGAAATGACATGATTTGCCAACATAGAATCCTTTCACCTTTCTGTGGATTTTTAAGGTTTGCAGAGGTAGGTGGTAGAAGGATTATGAGCTCCATTTCAAAGAAGAGAAAATGGAGGCTCATTAGGCAAACTAATAAGTATCTGAGTTGGAATTCAAATCTAGGTCTCTCCTAATTCTGAATGCAGTGATCTTTCTACCATTGGAGGCCTAATTAGAGATAAGATATAAATGCTCCTGGGAAAGTTAACACATTACTCATTCACACTCTGGTGTAAATGACTCATACTGTAGCCTTTCTCCCAAAGCAGGTTTTGTTAGAAGGAAATAATGCTAACAATTTACATCTGCAAAGTGCTTTAAGCATTGCAAAGCACCCCAGGAGGAAGGCAGTGCAAAGATTATTAGAATAATTGAGCAGCAGATCATGCAGACTATACATATAATCCAGTGAAACTCAGCAAAGGTAGGACTTGCATTTTGGGCCCTCATTTGATGGAGAGGAATTAGTGAACCTTGAAGTCAAGAAGAGTAACACTTGGCTTTTGTAGAATGCTTTAAGGCTTGCAAAAACACTTTGCAAATATTATTTTATCTCCACTACAACCCTGGGCTGTAGAAGCCATTATTATCCCCATTTTGCAGATGTGTAAACTGAGGTCTACCACTTCATGGGAAAATGGATTCATTTGTGGGTACAGTACAGCATCTGGGAGACCTGAGTGACAGTCTTGTCTTGAACACTTAGCTCTGAGACTATGAGCAAACACAAACACTCTGATTCTGTTTCCTCCTCTGAAAAAATGAATGTGTGTATACAGATCTTTCAAATCCTTTCCAACTGTTCCCTGATCCTCTAGCTAAGGCAGAGGACACTCAAATGCAAGTTCCTTAAAGGTCTACTGATTTATCTCCACCAAAGAAAGGACCCAAATGGATGTTGCAGCTTCTGAGGAACCTTTACTGCGTTTGGTCTGAAGCTCCTGAATATTCTGCTAGTCAACTCTGAAAAGGCAGAACTTAGTCATCCCCTATGATGACACCCTCGCTCTCTGGTTTGCAGCTGGAACTCAGGGCCTCACACAAAAGTCTCACTCAGCAAAATGGTTTTGGATGTGGTGGCTGTTGAAAAGCAGAAAGACAGAAAGACTTGTAGAACGAGAGACAGAGAGACAGAGTGAGAAAGGTACAGAGACAGAGAGGGAGAGAGATGGTTAAGCCCTTCTTCCAGGTCTTTCAGAGGCTCAGGGAAATGACTTATAAATATGGCTCCTTGGGAAAGAAAAGCTTTTTGGGATTAGGAAGGGGAAGGGTGGGTCCCGGGGCCCAGGCTTGTTGACTGTTTGACAGTCTTGCAAAATAGACATCTGCCCTCATGCCACTTTCTATATGAGGGCTTTCTTGATCCTCCCCAGCGGCTACCGTCTTCCTCCCCAAATTGAATTTATTTTCTGTATATGTTGTCCATACTTAAAAAGTTGTGTGACCCTGGGCAAGTCACTTAACCCCCCCCCCCACTCCCCCCATTGCCTAGTCCTACTCTTCTGCCTTGGAGCCAATATACAGTATTGACTCCAAGATGGAAGGTAAGGGTTTAAAAAAAAAAGATATGATGCCTCTCCTGGTAGAATATGTATCTTGAGGGCAGGAATTGTTCTTTCTTTCTTTCTTTCTTTCTTTCTTTCTTTCTTTCTTTCTTTCTTTCTTTCTTTCTTTCTTTCTTTCTTTCTTTCTTTCTTTCTTTCTTTCTTTCTTTCTTTCTTTCTTTCTTTCTTTCTTTCTTTCTTTCTTTCCTTCTTTCCTTCTTTCCTTCTTTCCTTCTTTCTCTCTCTTTCTCTCTCTCTCTCTTTCTTTCTTTCTCTCTCTCTCTTTCTTTCTTTCTTTCTTTCTTTCTTTCTTTCTTTCTTTCTTTCTTTCTTTCTTTCTTTCTTTCTTTCTTTCTTTCTTTCTTTCTTTCTTTCTTTCTTTCTTTCTTTCTTTCTTTCTTTCTTTCTTTCTTTCTTTCTTTCTTTCTTTCTTTCTTTCTTTCTTTCTTTCTTTCTTTCTTTCTTTCTTTCTTTCTTTCTTTCTTTCTTTCTTTCTTTCTTTCTTTCTTTCTTTCTTTCTTTCTTTCTTTCTTTCTTTCTTTCTTTCTTCTCACTCTGTAGCACAGGGCCTAGCCCATAGCAGGTTCTTAGTATTAGTTGAATGATGGATGACCCAGAACTGATATTCAGGCCACTTAAAGAAGGCAGGATGAATTGGCAAGGCAAAAAACCCCAAATAACCTCCCCCTCCCAAAAATGATGTGGGTTTACTATACATTTTTTTCATTTTATTTGTAAAGTTATTTTGTGATCACAAGGAACAAGGAAATAGTCAGTGTCCTTACTTCTAGTTTGTCTCCTCTAATCTGTTTGATGAGTCTCATCAAATCATCAAATGGAATCCAATATGTAGTTATTTCCTTTGTTAAAAAACAACAACAAAAAAAAACATGGCTGTGTGGCCCTGGGTAAGTCACTTAGTCCCCATTGCCTAGCTCTTACCACTCTTTTATCTTGGAACCAATACTTAGTACCGATTCCAAGACAGAAGGTTAGGGTTTAAAAACAAATTTAAGAGATATAAATATAAATATTTCTTCACACCTTAATCAGCATTTGTTTCATTTTTTCCCTAGACAAATTCCCTAGTCAGTAGTTTATGGCTCTTGGCACCCTGGTTCCAGTTCTTTCCATCTTTATCTCATGGACTCTATGCTTCAATCAAATGGAATTTGGAATAAGGTTGGAATCCCAACTCTGTTAGCTTTCTACTCATGTGACCTTGAGCAAGTCACTTGAGCCTCAGTTTACCTATCTGTAAAGTGAAGAATCTCTTCCTTCAAAACAAGGTGTTCCTAAGGTCCCTCTCAGTTTAAAATCCAATGATTTTATGTATACCTTGTGTTTCCCCCAGCCCCCCACCCCCAGTGCCCTTGCTTCTTACATTGTTCCCTTTGCTTGGAATGCCCTTTTCCTTTTCTCTCTCCAATTCAAGTTTTGTCTACTGATACCTTTCAGGACAAGTTCAAATTCCATGTCCTTCATGAATGCTCTCAGATCCCTAGGTGGTGGTGATTGACTATACCTGATCTAGTGATACTGGTTTCCTTGTTATTTTTTATACTCTCTACTCCATCAACTGACCTATTTCTTTTCTCGGCTATTCTCCATCCCTGAAATGCTTTCCTTCATCATTCATTTCTCCCTCCTGGTTTTCTTGGCTCCCTTCAAGCCTCAGTTAAAATCTTACCTTCTACAAGAAGCTTTTCCAGGTCTCCCTTAATCTGAACTTGTCAAAGAAGGGAAGAATTCACACACACAGTCTGGTCTAGAAATACATTTCACTCAAAAGGAGATAGGAGGGAAAGGGGAGGGAGGAGGGGGATTTTGAGGGAAGGTATATTAAGAGAGGAAATGGTCCTAAGCAAAACAAATTCTGGTTAAGGTGACAAAAATATTTATAGTATCTCTTTAAAATAAAAACCCCTTACCTTCCATCTCAGAATCAGTACTAATTAGTGGTTCCAAAGCAGAAAACAGTAAGGGCTGGACGATGGAAGTTAAGTGACTTGCACAGGGTCACACAGCTAGCAAGTGTCATATTTGAACTGAGGATCTTCAGTCTCCAGGCCTGGCTCTCTATTGACTATAAGGGGTAAATTTAGGGATTTTTGACTAATATATTATACTAATGGTCTCTAGGGATTAATTCATCTCAATAAAAATAGTCAAGTTGGTTTGGGAATTTTATGGCAATTTAATTAATATGGAGGGAAGGAATTAAGAAGAAGAGAGAGAAAGGGGTATAAGATTTCTCTGGCCTAGACTAAACCAAGGGAAGTTCAGAGACCTCAGCCACGAGGCCTCCTCCAAGATTTAAAATTAACTCGGCTTCTAGCCACGAGGTCTACTCTGAGATGAGGGGCCTCCTAAGAGGATAATGCTTTTAGGAAAGGTAAAGGAAAAAAAAGGAATCAGCCTAGACTCCGAGAGCTCAGGGAAGATGCCTCACCTGACCCATGCTATTGAGCTTCTCCCAGTCACCACACCAAGGACGCTCACCACCAAACCCAGACAAGAGCTGCAGGCACACCAAGATGCCCAGCATGCTGCCACCAGCCACACTGCTGCCGAACCCAACCTCCCTGAGAGAGAGACCAGAGCTCAACGCTTCCGCCGCCAAAAAAAGAGTGGCAAGAGGAAGTGATGCAAATATATAGACTTTTTTTTTACATCACTTCCTGCATTCTCACTTGTACCAATGGTAGCTTAAGCTTAACTTAGGACAGTCCAGGGGGTCTGTCAGTTGTTTCTGATTTGTCAATTGCTAGCACATGTCTGTTATAGACCATCCTCCTCAACACTTAATCCTTAAGAAGGGGTGTAGACATTTCTGATTGCTAGACTAAGCAGGGTGGAGTAAATCTAAAATTCACACTACTGAGCTACCTAGCTGCCCCTATAGCATAGTTTTTTTGAGGGGGTAGAGAATGAGAATCTGAGGGGGTACTTCTAAGTTGGGGAATAGATCAATGAGTTTTATATATATACATATATGTATATATTTATAATATGTATATATTATATATATATTTGATGGAATAGTATTATTTTTATTCAAAGATATTTTATTTTCCCAATTACATAAAATAATTTTCAACATGTGTTTTCTTAAATGATAAGATCTAAGTTGATTCCCTTCCTCTGTCTCTCCTCCATCTTGGAGATGGTAAACAATTTGTTCTAAGTTAGACATGTATTATATGATAGAATATTACTGAACTCTAAGAAATGATGAAAGAGATGGTTTTGGAGAAAACTGAGATTTGTATGTGTTGATATTGATGAATAAAATCAGGAGAACAATTTATAACATGATAGTGATATGGTTATGACAAACAACTTTGAAAGAATTAGGAACTCATCAGTGTAATAACCAACCAAAATTCCAGAAGACTAATGGTGAAATATGTTTCTGATAGAGAAGTGGAAGGTTCAGAATGAAGCATGAGACTTTTTTTTTTTACTTGGCCAATGTGGAAATTTACTTTAACTATACATGTTTATAATGGATTTTTCCTTTTGTTCTCATTTGTGGAGGGTAGGGGACATTTGGGTGGGTCCATGTGGGTTGAGATGGGAAGGTGATAAAAGTGGACTTTTGCCAATTAAAAACAATTAAAATATGTATATAGAGTGTTCTTTCCTTTTTACTAGAACTTCTATTTAGCCTATAGCTTACTCATCAGCTATTCCTGAGGGTGGGAGGCAAAAAAAAAATCACCCCTCCACAATATGATGGATGGTTTTATGAGATCATCTCCTGGCCAACCTTATGGTGATGAGCCTCTTGGAAATTATGGAGGGTGATCATTCATCCATTCATCAAGTAGCTATTAATCACATACAATAGTAATAGTAGCTTTGGATGACCTCCAGACTATGAATCTCCTTCTTAAAAATGTGTCACCGAGAACTGAGCACAGTAGTCCAGATGGGATCATACCAGGGGATAGACAGTAGGGCTACTATTTCCCTCATTCTGGGTATTTGTGGTATCATCCTAGACTTCTCACTCTCCTGCCACTGATCTAATCCATTGCTAAATCTATTCCCTTTTCTAGTTTTACAACATCTCTCCTTTATGCCTCTTCTTTTTGTCATTCAGTTACAACTCCAGGTCAAGCCTTTAGTACTTCTCATCTAGATTATTGAAATAGCCATCTACCTGCTTCCTCTGCTTCTGGCTTCTCCCTACTCCAATCAACCTCTATTTAGCTGTCAAAAATGATTTTTTTCTAAAGCCCAAATCTTACCACTCAATGATAATGAGCTACAATGGCTCAATGAGTCACTGGTAATTAGCTCTGGTGTCTCCCTATCACCACCAGGGTCAAATATAGTGTCTACTAGCATTTCAGGGTCTTCCCCACCTGGTCCCTTCTGACCTTTCCAAATTTTTTACATCTTCCTCCCCTTCATGAACTCTTAACACCCAGTGGTAGTAGACTGCCTACCTCAAAAACAATGATCTATGTCTCCTGACCCAAATGCCGGGGCATCTGCCGTCCTCTATCTTGCCTCAATTTCTTGGTTCCCTGGGCCTCCTCCAAGACTCAGCTCAAATCTTATCTTCTGCAGGAGCCCTTTCTTGGTCTTCCCAGCTGTTAATGCGGTCTTCTTTCAGATTTGCATCATCTGCTCTTTTTATTTCCTGTGTATCTAGTTATTTACAAGTTGTCTCCTTCATTAGGATGTAAGCTCCTTGAGGGCAGAGAATATTTTTTTTGACTTTCTTGGTAGTCAGAGTCCTTAGTACAGTGTCAGTCACATATTTTTGAGTTATTTCAGTCATGTCTGACTCTTTGTGACCCAATTGGGGTTTTCTTGAAAAAAATAGAGGAGCAGTTTGCTATTTCCTTCTACTGTTCATTTTACAAATGAGGAATCTGAAGCCAATAGGATTAAGGTGACTTGTCCAGGGTCACACAGCTAATAAGACTGAGACTTGACTTGAATTCAGTCAGGTCTTTCTGGCTCCAGGTCTGCTGAACCACTTAGCTTCTTGCCATTCACAGAATAAGTGCTTCACACATTTCTAAATTACTGAGTGTGTTTAAGGACTCACCTTAGCAGGCACTTGTAGATGGCTTTAAAGTTGCAAAGTGGTTTTTGTTATGTCCTTTGTTTCAGCCCTCGAAGGTGGGTACCAGAGCCAATACCTCATTTTACAGTTTACATTTAAAGTCTTACATCTACCCAGCTTATCAACATATTCCACAAGAATAGGGACGGCTTTAGTTTTGTCTTTCAATTAATCAACAAGCATATATTATGTACCCACTATATGCTATACACTATACTAGGCTCTGGGGTCACAAATACTAAAGAGGCACTTCCTGTCCTCAAAGTTCTTATATTCTATTGGCAGGTTTCAATGTGTTCACAGGTAAGTAAATATAGGATATGTACAAAATAAAGAAAAATATTTTTGGGGGGAGAGGCACTAAAATCGTATCTTCGGTGTTCTGTCACTGGTGCCTGGCACATAGTAATGTTGGTATTATTCCCATAATCATCAACTTGAGGCAGCTAGGTAGCCCAATGGATAGAGTGTTGGACATGAAGTCAAGACCTGAGTTTAAATCCTTTCTCAAATATTTATGGACTGTGTGACCTTGGACAAGTTACTCAACCTCCCTCATTCTCAGTTTTCTTATCTGTAAAATGGTGATGATAATAGTTTCTACCTCACTCACATGGTTGTTATATCAAATGAAAGAACACTTATAAAGTACTTTGCAAACCTGAAAATACCACAAAAATGCTATTTTTTTTTATCATTATAGCTCCCTAGAACTATGTTTGGGGCAAATATTTGCCCCATTTTGTAGATGTAAAGATAATTTAAGGGTTGTGATTTAAAATCTAAATTAATTGGTTGCCAGGGAAAAAAAACCCAAAATAAAATACCCAAGTCAGTTTGGAAATAGATTGAAATTTTTGATTAATAGAGAGGGAAGGATTTAAGGAGAAAGAGGGAAGAGGGCATAGGATTTCTCCCTGTTGACTTGTGCCAGGGGGAGTTCAAGATCTCTGCCACCAGGTCTCTGAAAGAGATTAGAGGCTTCTAAGAGGATAAAGTTTGGAAAGTAAAGGACGAAAAACTCAGCCAGAAACTCACCATCAAACTGGACAATAGCTGTAGCCATGCCAAGATGCCGAAAGGTCCAGCATGCTGCCACCAGCCACCTCTCCACTGAGATGAAGTGACGCGAAATATATAGACCTTTTACTCTTGTGTCCCCTCCTCTCAATTTTCACGTCTACCAATCATATCAGAAGCTTTTCTCCAGGACTGCCCATTCTTTAGTTCTCATCTTCTTTGATTAGATTATATCTTTTGAGTTACTTAACACTCCTTTGTTAAGTTCACCTTTTGTTAGTTACTTAAACTTTTTGTGATTAATTTGCCCTTTATAGTTACTTAACATCTTTTTGTATTAAGCTCTTAAAACAGACTTAGCTTAAAGTTCTAGCTTCACTATAAAGTAAGAACTAAGTACCTTCATTGTTCAATCAGGACATTACAATTTCATCTTTTCCATAAAGTAAGATCTAAGTAGGGTGGAGTAATCTAAATTTCACATAGATGAGGCTACAGAGAAGTTAGGTGATTTACCCAAGGTAATAACCACTGAGGCTCTCATCTCTTGGTCAGTGACAGTCTTAATAATATATGATGTAGCTGTTTAAAAAGCCTCTCTTTTCTCTCTTTCCTGCTGTCTTTTTGTCTCTTGTCTCTCTTGGTCTCTGTCTCTATCTCTCTGCTTCTCTGTCTCTGTTTTTCCCTTACTCCCCACTTCCCCTCTGTCTCTATCTCTCTGTCCCTGTCTCTCCCTTACTCCCCCTTCCCCTCTGTCTCTGTCTCTGTCTCTCCCTCACTCCCTCCTACCCATTCTTTCTCTCTCTGTCTCTTTGTCTCTGTTTCTCTTTGTCTCTCTCTTTTTTGAGTGTGTGTTGGGGGTGGGGGTGGGTCTGGACTTGTGATTCCAGAAGTTAAGGAAACTCTAAGGGAAAAAACTGCCTCAACCCATGCAGACTGATGTTTGCCTTGTTAACCTTATATCTGTTGAACGGGAAGGCCTGTCTCTAAGATAACTTCTAACTCGAAATCTATAATCTTGTACAATGTATAGTTTTCCAGAGATGCTGAGGGTGGGATGGGGTGGTGGTCGCATTGAGAGGTAAGCAACTGGCCCAGGGGTCCACAGCCCATGTATAGCAGACATGAGACTTGACACCAGGTCTTCCTAACTCCCAAGCAGCTAGGTGTCTAGAGTGGATAGGACACTCCAGGCCTGGAGTCAGGAAGACTTGAGTTCCACTTTGTCCTCAGACACTTAATAGCTCTGTGACCCTAGATAAGTCACTCAACCCTGCTTGCCTCAGTTTCCTTATCTATAATATGAGTTGGAGAAGAAAATGGCAAACCACTCTAGTAGCTTTGCTAAGAAGATCCAAGATAGGGTCACAAGAGTCAGCCAGGACTGAGAAATGATTAAACAATTTTCTAACTCCAAGGTCAGTTCTATATTGATTTTTCGATGTCGTTTTTCAGCTATATTTTAGGCTGCATTAAAAGAAGAATTGTGTCCACATTCACATGTGGCCATTAGTCTGCTGTTCTCTGCTCCATTCAGATCTCAACTGGAGTTCTGTGTAGTCATGTGGGCACCCTTTTTTAGGGAGAATATAAACATATATATAATGTGAAATAAATAAATATATAAATATACACATATATAACATATATAGCATTTTTCAAAACCTCTAACTGCTATCTTAGAACTAATACAAGGCATTGGTTCCAAGGCAGAAGAGCAGTAAGTATTAGACAATTGGGGTTAAGTGACTTTCCCAGGCTCACACAGCCTTCATTTGAACCCAGGACCTCTGGTCTCCAGGCCTCACTCTATATCCCTCCACCCACTTAGGAGTCCCTAGGGAGAATATAGATAAGCTGGAGCACAATAGCCTCAGGAGACAAGGGGATTTAAGACCATTTCAGTCCTGGATAGGCTGAAGGAACAAAAAATGTGTGCAGAGTTCTGTACTAGTTCCTGGGTGAGATACAGATTTTCAACAAGACATTGTTACTTTCTTCCCTGCTAGGATTTATAATTTAGCAGGGGAATGAGATACAAATAGAGTTCCCTAGTGTAACCCTGGGCACAAGCCTGGGCCATTTGCATAAGGCTCTCCTCTTTGGTGGAGAGAATGATTACTCAATGTGCCTATATTAGGGGAGTCAGTGGGAGTGCTTGGGAGAAGAGAAACCTACTTGTTCCTGCTTTGAGAATGGGCGCACCGAAAGAGGACCTGTGAATGAGAAGAGGCCACAAGTGGGTCCTGCTCCAAGAGAAGGAGAAAAGCAGGAAGCAAGAGGTTCTGTTCTGGCCTCTCCTCTTGACTCAGCTGCCTTTGCACCTGGAGTTTCTCTCATGTCTGGGGGCCTTCTCACCCCCAAACATCCTTTTGCCATGCTGTCCCTTTCTCCCACTGGTGAGCTACTTCTAGGGCTTCCACTGGGGACACGGTCACACTTTACTCCTCCTTCCTCCTCTGCTTCTGACTCTGGACTTCCTCTCCCAATTTTTCTAGCTCATTTCTCTGTATTATATTCCCCAATTAATTAATTAATAAAAATAATAACATTTCCTTTGGTGCCAGGCACTGTGCTTAGCATTTCATATATATTTGCTCAGTTGATTCTCAGGAAAACTCTTGGAAGTAGATGCTATTTTGATTTCCACTTTACACACAAGGAAACTAAGGCAGTAGAGATTAAGTGAATGCTCAAATTCACACAGTTAGAAAGTATCTGACTTTCAAGTCTTTTTGACTCTAGGCCTGGCATTCTATCCATTGAACTATCTACCAGCTGCCTCTTTTTTTTTAAACCCTTACCTTTTGTCTTAGAAACATTACTGTGTTTTGGTTCCAAGGCAGGAGAACAGTAAGGGCTAAGCAATGGGGGTTAAGGGACTTGCCCAAGGAGGCACAGCTAGGATGTGTATGAGGTCACATTTGAATCCAGGACCTTTCATCTCTAGCTCTGGCTCTCAATCCACTGAGCTACCCAGCTGTCTCCACCAGCTAACTCTTAAAAGAATCAGAATATAAATTCCTTGAGGGCAGGGACTATCTTTTTGTTTGTTTTGGTTTTGCTTGTATTTGTGTCCTCAGCACTTAGCACAATGTCAGGCATATAATTAGAGCTTCTTGCCTGGTCTCCCAAAATCTCTCAGCCATTCTCACCCTTCAGTCAGTCAGGCAGGCAGCATTGTATAATCATTTTCTTTGCCAATTGGAAGACTCTTACACAAATGACTTAGGTGGGATCCCTGAGTGTCAGTTTAATACAAAATATTACCTTTTAAGTACATGCCTGAATTACACAGCAAGGTGCTTTTTGTTAGGCCCAACTCACTGGGGGAATCAAACTGATCAATCAACAAATATTTTTTAGGTACCTATTATGTGCCAGCCATTGTGTTCTGAGTCAGGAATCTGTTTCTCTCTATCTCTTTATTTCTCTCCGTCTCCCTCTCCCTCTTTCTCTCTCTCTCATCTATCCATCTCTCTCTCTATCCATTCATCTATCCATCTTTATCTATCCATCCATTCATCTATCTATCTATCTATCATCTATCTATCTATCTATCTATCTATCTATCTATCTATCTATCTATCTATCTATCATCTGTCTATCTGTCTATCTCTCTACAAAGAATAAAACACTTTCACTCATAAGCTACTTACATTCCAAAGGATATAGATACCAAGTGCACATTATAATATGTTCAGTGTGAATATAAATGAACAAATACAAATATTTGCATATTAATTAAATCAAAAGTAATTTGTGAGAGAAGGCATTAGCAGTTAGGGGAGAGAGTCAGACTTAGAGATGGGAGGCCCTGGATTCAAATTCAGTCTCAGACACTTCTTAGCTACTATTGACCGTGGGCAAGTCACTTAACCCCCATTGCCTGGCCCTTATCATTCTTTTGTCTTGGAAAACATATACAGTATTGATTCTAAGATGGAATGTGGGGGTTAAAAAAAAAAGACCGACTTCATGCAGATGATAGTATTTCAATCAATTGATAAACATTTATTAAGTATCTACTATGTGTTAGGTACTGTGCTAAATTACAAAAAGAGGTAAAAGAAATTTCCTTTCCCTTTATCTTTTTTTTTAACCCTTACCTTCCTTCTTAGAATCAATTCCAAGACAGAAGGGTAAGGGTTAGACAAGTGGGGTTAAGTGACTTGCTCAGGGTCATACAGCTAGGAAGTATTTGAGAGAAGATTTGAATCCAGATCATCCTGAATCCCAGCCTGATGTTCTATTCTCTGTGCTACATAGCTGCCCCTTAACTTAAAGGAAAAGAGGGACTCTGTGAATCAGAAGTAAGGATGGATTGATTTCATTCCAGGTATGAGAGGCAGCTAGAAGATAGGAGACAGTCATGTGTGAGAAAGAGAGAGGCCATTTTGACTGAACTGTAGAGAAGCTGGGGGTGGGAAGGAGGGGGTGGTGGTGGGAGCAATGAATTAGGACCAGGCCAGGAAGGGTTTTAAAAAGCTAAATAAACATTTTATCCATGGGGCAATAGAAAGCCAGTGGAGAGATGGCAGAAGGAGCAGGAGAGTAGAGTAGGCTCTCTGTGAAACCAAAGGAGGAGAGTGTTCAGGAATGGGGAACTATAAACACCAGCAAAACTTGTAGAGGTCAAGGAGGATGAGGAATGAAAATAGGCCACTGGATCTGGTACTTAGGAGGTCAGAGAGAGAGAAAGAACAGTCTCGCTCTATGAAGAAATGTAGGTATTTAGTTTAGAGGGCTTTTTCAAGTTAGCAATTAAAGGGAAAGGAAGAGAGAGATGGGAGAGTAGCTAAATGGAGCAGAAGGATCAAAGGAAAGCTTTAAAAAAATCCAAGCTTGTTTATAGACAAATAAGAGCTAGAGAGAGAGGCTAAAAGATGAATTAAGGAATTAAAAAGATGAATAATGAATCCTCCATGAGACAAGGTATTAATTCATCACACATTTGCTTATTGTAGATTTAAACTTTTCAGCTTTGAAATTCTATTTTTTTCTTAACCCTCTCCTCTTTCTTTCTGCCTTAGTAGCAACTCTAAGACAGATGGACAAAGGCTGGGCAAATGGGGTTAAGTGACTCCCCCAAGGTCACACAGGTAGGAGGTGTCTGTGACTGCATTTGAACGCAGATCCTCTTGTTTCCAGGTCCATTGCTCTATCTCCTGTGCTACTTAGCTGCCCCCAGCTTAGAAATTCTCATATTGGGCCACCATCCTAATTGGTGAGTGCTTCATCTGATTCTATATCTAGGCTAGCTCCAATTATGCTTCAACCCTGGCCAGTTTCTAGCCAGCATCTAGTCCTGGAGCCACAATCTGTTCAATACTGCCATTGCTGCTAATAAAAGCATGTCAACCCACTCCCCTACGGCTGAATTCAGTGTCCTGGTGACTTTCTAAACCCCAGATCTCCTCAGTGGCCACCACTCACCCTTAGGCATTGTCTCTATGGGAATTTAAGCTGCTTCCAGGAAGAGACTGTCTCACTTTTTGTATTTGTAACTCCAACACCTGATATAGTGCTTAGCACATAGTAAACACTTAAATGCTATTTTTATTCATTCATTTGGTGAATCATACTATATGGAAGGTGCCATACTGAACACGGTATAATGAGACATAGTGACTGGACCTGTGACTTCACCAATATAGGTGAGGGAGCTAGAGCTGGAACCTTCTCTGCTACTTAGAGTTTTAGAGTTCCCTAGAACATTCAGAAGATAAGTGACTTTCCCAAGGTCATACAACAAATTTGGATCAGGGTTAAGACTTGAATTGAAGTTATTCTGACTTCAAGGCCAGCTTTCTATCTATAAGTGGGTTCAATCATGGTATTTCTTTTTTTAAAAAGAATTATTATAAACTTAATACTATAAAGACAGAGTGATGTGATAGATAGATGATCAACTTTTGAATGAGGAAAAAGATCCATGTCATCTTTGGCGCTTCTTCACTGTGTGATTATAGGGAAGTCACTTAACCTCTTGGTGCCTCTGGAATATCTCTACACCTGTCAGTTACAGTTGAGTTATTAATCTATATTACTGGAGGGAGTTTTTATTTTTATTTTATTTTTTTAAACCCTTACCTTCTATTTTAGAATCAATACTGTGTATTGGTTCCAAGGCAGAAGAGTGGTAAGGGCTAGGCAATGGGGGTTAAGTGACTTGCCTAGGGTCACACAGCTGGGAAGTAATCTGAGGCCAGTTTTGAACCCAGAACCTCCCATCTCTGGGCTTGGCTCTCAATCCACTGAGCCACCCAGCTGACCCTTTATTTTATTTTTGTAAAATTTAATTAAAAAATTTTTTTACCAATTACATGTTACAACACATTTCCACACAATTTTTCCTAAATTATATGATTAAACTTATCTCCCTCCCTCCCTTAGAGGGAGTTTTTACATCAGGAGTCCCCTAAACTGGTGAAGTTGTATTCCATGTATATACACATATGTACACACATTTATACACATGTGCATATTCACACACATAAGTATAGCGATACACATACATGTATATATGTGTACTTTCCACATATACATATGTGTTATGTATGCATGTACTCTGTCTTACAAGAAAGAGCATATACTTATCATTAAGTCTAGGACATTTGGAATCATAAGTTTCTTTTTGTTTGGATCCTTCTTTTCCAATTGTCTTCCTTTGGAGCAAAGAACTGGCTTGAATGAAATAAAAAATCAGGACATCTTTATCTGGAGAAAAGTCCCATTCCAGTACTGGAAATAAACAAGGTTTAAAGACAGTTAGGAAACTGTGGAGGGCATGAATGACACTTTTCCAGAGAATGATGAGATAGGCGAGGAAGATGGAGGAGAGAGTGGATAATCTCACCAGATCCCAGTGGTGGCAAGGGAGTTCCTGTCAGGCAAGCAAGCAAATTCTGTTCAAGCATCTCATTTTGTAAGCAGATCTCGGGCCAACAAAACTCCAACTGTTTATGATTATATTGATTGTCAGGTATCAGCACATTTCATTTGCAATAATTTAAACCATGGATCCTATTGCTTTCCACAGAACTCAAAAGTTCCCAGGCTTCTCAATTCCATGTGACCCCTGTTTCCCATGATCCTTCAGAATCTCTTTAGCTTGGAAAACTACACTTCCCATCTTCTTCCTCAGAAGTCGCTAAATACATATAATTTCAGGCAGTGTGTATTCATTTCTGGTTCTGCTGATTTAGCTCTGCATCACTTTATTTTCTTTTAGATTTTTCTATTTGTTTGGGTATGTGTCATAATTACTATTTTTATAACAACCTCATATTTCATTACATTAACATGCCATGATATATTTTAGGGGGATTTTTATGGTAATTTACTAATCATGGCTTGTTTTCTTTCACCCAATCTGAAACCTTCTGAAGTTGACTCAGGCTTAGGTTTTCAGTGGTGCACCTGGCTAACAGGCTTAGACATTAAACATCCAACATTACAACAGTAAACATTTGCTCAGGACAGAAATGAATATTAAAGTAATTAAAAAAAAACAACCCAGTATCAGTCACATTCTTGGAGAAGTACAACGTACTTGCATTTCTTCCTCAGAGTAACTTAGGACCCTTAACTTTTTCAAGCTCATGATTCTAGTGGTGAAAGAAGGAACTCAGCCTTTGTGCATAGTTAGAGGGTACCATGTGATGGTGTCAGGGCTGAAGACTTCATAGAAGACTAGAATCACTTGTTTCCCCTTCTTGTCCCTGCATATCTAGTCTGTAATGTGTATTTCTTTTTTTCTTCTACTCACATGGTCTACATAGATCTCAGTCTCATTTCTCTGCTATCTTTATTCACCATTCTTTAGTGGAGGAAAAAAGGAAAAAAATCTCCTTCTTCTATGGTCATCTTTCTGAAGGGAAAGCGAGAACAAAATATCTTTAGTGCTGGTGGTGGAAAAATAAACAACATTTTTCTTTTAGCTGTTTCACCGAGAGGAGACAAGAACCAAGTTCTCCTTAGCTGTGATGTCAAAACTCTTTTACTATCCATATACATAAACAATAAATTTTTCTCCCTCTTGTGCCAAAAAAAAAAAGAATGAGAAAGGAAGGGAACTGCACATAGGTTGGCTCTGTGCTCTTACAAACACTCCTTGGTTCCTTCTCTTATAAGAGTGGCCTTGTCCCTTTCATTTCATAGGTTATCTTTACTCTATCCTTTGTTATCGTCAACTTATTTGCTGCATGGGATTTATGGGAGAGTGGACATATATCTCTGTTGATGTTATTATACACTTTAAAAAAATCCTTACCTTTTGTCTTTGTGCCCATTCTAAGACAGAAGAACAATAAGGGCTAGATAATTGAAGTTAGGTGACTTGTCCAGGGTCACCCAGAATGTTATGAATTATTAACTTGGAATTGGCCAGTGCCATGTCTGCGCCTGGTAACATACAAACGACTGCTTGTCAGAATAGATCAGCAGAATTTTTTCTGTCTGTACTCAGCAACACAATCTCTGACCTGGCCAGTGACAATTCACCTTCATTCCAAGAACTGCAACTTCTGAATGGGACAGTAAGTTTCACTGCAAGCGAGTCTCTTTCAGGCAAATGTAAGAGATCTGCTTTTGGTGGCCATCATTCTTGTGGTAGAAAATTGCTCTAGATCCCTCGTGACTGATGTCAATGTGTAATACAAAGGGCTCATCTAGATTTGCAAAAGCCGTCATTGTTGCATGCAGTTGTCAGGTTAGATAACCAAGTCCTTAAAGACCTGCTGATATATCTTTTCCCAATGATGCCAGAATGTCCTGGTCAGATTGTCTCCATTTGTTGTTTTTTGTTTGCTTCTTCTCAACAATATCGTCTTGGTGAGATCACTGAGAAATTGTGATGATGGTTTGGGTCTTCACAAATCTGTCATGGATCCCTAGAAACAGCTATAACTTTAGACAGTTCTTTGGATGGAGGACTCGTCTTTGTCTCCCCAGAACCTAGACCAGTGCTGTGCAGGTGATTAATAAATGATTGCTGACTGATGGATGCGGCGCTTTTACCTATCCAGGGTTGGCACCAACTCTTTGCTGAGATACTCTATGACTTAGAAGAACAGAGGCTCAAGAGAATTAGTATTTACTGACTAACAGCTTTAGGTCAGCATGTTCTAGATAGTCTAATCATAATAATTAATATTTAGGTAGTGCTTTAAGGTTTTCAAAGAGCTTTACAGCTATTATTTCATTTGGTCCTGTGAGGTAGGTGTTATTATTACCCCAGTTTTACAAACTGAAGCAAATAGAGGTTAAGTGACTTGTCCAGGGTCACATAGCAAGATTTGAATTTAGGTCTTCTTAATTGCAGGTTCATCTCTGTATCCAATGTGCCACTCACCTTCTTCCTACTCTTGCCTTATTCTCTTCCAAAGTATTTTCACATACAATGAGATCAATCTGATGCTCTAAAATTTCCAAGTATTTCTTGCCAATAGCTGTTTTTTCAGGGGCTACTATCAATGGTAGAGTCCTCAGAAATTCTACGGAATGTGGGCTCAAATTGAGAGTTTCATTGTATTAGCTAAAGTTTTTATTTTGGCTTGGAGCAAAATAAATATTTAATGAATATTTTTTCTTTCATTTATTTATTTATTTATTTATTTGTTTGCTTATTTGTTTATTTATTTATTTATTCATTTTCATTCACATTCTTCCCTAATGGGGACCTGATAGTGTATTTTGCATGAGTTTAATGCTGACTGCTAATAACTGCCTAACAGAAAGTTCAGGGCACCTCAAAGCCTTGGTTTGCAAAAAGATCCATTTTAGTTCTCTCATTCAGTCTGATTGTTAACACACATCCCAGTTTCCCCCAATCCACTATGGGTGATTCATTCAAACTATAAGACTCTGTGAAGGTGCTAGTGACTTATCACTCCTTTAGGTAGTTCTTGAGGTCCCCTACCTCTGAGAGAATGATTTTCTGTTTCCTTTTTTTGAAGGATTGGAATTTGGGGCATTGGATTCTGTGGGTTACTTCTCGATTACATTTTGCATCATGCATCCTACTAATGCTGGCTCTTCTTCTGGGTATCTTACTTGGATAATCTGTCTGTTCCTCAAGCAGTGGAGAGATTCCAACATTGTATTCCTTTCAGTTCATTCCTAATTGAGAGAGTTTAGGGCATCCATTATTATCTCTGCCAGCAGAGATCTCTCCTCCAATTTCTTGAAGGCTTCGGCAGTGGATGCATGGATTGGATAATAGGATGTCTGTTTAGCCACTGAACCCCAATTTGATCCTGTAATATTCTGGCAGTACTTTTTGTGGACAGCAATAACACAGAAATCTCACCAATGTTTCCAAGTTCTAGATTTACAAAGTACTCATTTTCATAGTCATTTAGGACTTTCTTAGTAAGTTCTGAACACATTGTGACAATCTGAATATGGTTAGTCCTTATTTATTCCAAGAAAGCTTAATTCTCTGCCAAGGTTGCAGAGGTTTATGCTGCAAATTTCCTTTATAAAAGGACTATAATACAATTTTCTAATCATCCATTCTTCAACCCAGGGCATTTGTATCTATATCTATATTTATATCTATATCCATGTTTGTGTCTGTGTCTATATCTATGTCTATGTCTTCATCTACATCTATGTCTATGTCTATATGTCTATATTTTTAAGCACTACTTTTTGTCTTACAATTGGTACTAAGTATCAGTTCCAAGTCAGAAGAGTGGTTAAGGGTCAGGCAATTGTGGTTAAGTGACTTGCTCAGGGACATTCAGTTAGGAAGTGTCTAAGGCCATATTTGAACCAAGGACCTTTCATTTCCAGGTCTGACACTATCCACTGAATCACCTAACTGCCTCCCCATTCTATATCTATGCTGAGGCAGGGAATAGAGGAATGGGACTTCTACCCCAACTATTTTGCTAAAAGAAGGGACAGAGCAAAGCCATTTCAAGCTAGGGAGATGATAATCTTATTGCGCTCTGCTCTGGTCAGAACACATTTTATATATTGTACATAGTTCTAGGTGTCTTGCTTAAGACAGATCTGGGAAATTGGAGAGGTTCTGGAAGTGGCAACCAAGATAATGACCATTCTTAAGATCACATCATATAAGGACTGATTAAAAGACTCAGAATATTTTGGCTGCACAAGAGAAGACTAAATGGGGCCATGAGTACTTGAGGGGATCTGACATAGAAGAAGGCATATATATTTGTTTTTTCTGGCCCAAGATAGTTGATCTAGGAATGAAAATTTCTCATGATAGGGGCTTTCCAAAGTAGAAAGGCTTGTTTGGGGAGGTAGTGAATCACTTTAAGTTTTCAAGTAGAAGCTTGATGGTCACTTGTCTGATATGTTGTGGAGGGGATCTTAGTTCACATATGGATTGAACTTAGTTGTCCTGGATATATCACTTTCAACTTTGTTCCTGTGATTTTCCTTGGCCATGGTGAGAAAACCCCTTCACCCAATTCTAAGGTTACTAACTACATGTACATAGAGAGCTTCAAAGTTTACAGAGGGTTTTATATACATCATCTTATTTGATGGCAGCTAAGTCATGCAGTGCATGGAGAGCTGGACCTGGAGTCAGAAAGATCTGAGTTCAGATCTGGCCCCAGACTCTTACTTTATGTGTGTCCCTAGGCAAGTCACTTAACCCTATTTGCCTTAGTTTACTATCCATAAAACGAGCTGGAGAAGGAAATGGCAAACCTCTCCAGTATCTTTGCCAAGAAAATCTCCAATGGGGTCATGAAGGGTCAGACATGACAGAAATGAATGTACAACAAAATCTTATTTGATTTTCCTCATTCTTTGGAAAATGTGCCCAAAGGAATGTAATACAAGTGTTATTATCTCCAGTGAAGAAACCGATAGCTTAAGTGGAAGTGTTAGAACTGGGTCTTGAGTTCAAGTCTTTTGATATCAATACCAGTGCTCTTTCTATTCTACTCTTTTTTTGTTGTTTGTTTTGTATTCCTCACTTTCCCTTCATTTCTTCCCCAAACTGCTACTGGGGTTCTAGAAGAACACTGGAGAGACTTTGAGGAATTCTGGGTATTGGGTGGCTAATTTGTCAATGGTGGTTCCCTCTTCTGCTTGAACAATGGAGACTGTACCCTTCAAAGTGCATATTTGAAACAGTGCAGGAAGGGATCAATAGACATTCAATATTTATTAAGCATCTACTCTGAACCAAATACTGTGCTAAGTGATGAGCTTCAGAAAAGAGGCAAGAGACAGTCCCTGCTGTCAAGGAACTTACAATCTAATAATGGAAGACCATAGAGCAAACACAGATCTGACTAGGACTCTTCTCTCAAGGATTCACCCTTCTCTTGAAGACTTCCATCTTCAATGTCTTTCTCAAAAAGTGGTGCCCAGAACTGGATATAGGATTCCAGATCTGGTCCCTCCATGTTAGCGTGTGATGCGAATACCAGACAATCTCTGAGTTTGAAAGGGACACCCAAGACCT